>NC_084553.2:20323450-20530950 GCF_033978685.3 Nerophis lumbriciformis | reverse complement strand
GTAAAATATGTGTAATGTTACATAAATGTTACATTGTTCATGATTAATGCATTAATTATTTAAAAATAACTTTTTAGTGTAGTACTTTGATTGGCGTTGTATTAGCATTGTTGCTATTGTGGCAAACACGTTACATCAGACTTTCAGCAATTTTAGGACCGGAATCAATATTTTCCTAACTTGTTTTATATTAATTCATTAAAGAAATGTTGTAAGTTATATACATATTTGGCACCCTATTACAGTTTTTCTGGATTGCTTAATCATAATTTTAAAAACAGGAATATATATATGTATATCATATGAAACGCACACGTTTCAAAGTAACTAGTAATAGTCTGCTGTGCTTAATCTAAATCACTTTTATAACTACTCCCCAATGATCAGAGTGGGCTACTATAAACAAGGTAAACAGCAAAAGTACACATTTTCATTACAACACTGTAAATGTACCAAACATTCACAAGACCAGAGTTGCAGATTGAAGAAAATGCCATTTATTACTTTATACTATGGTATATTCTGTAACAAACATGAAACACGTACAATCCTGTAATGGTACAGGTTCAATTTGAACAGTAATAGTAAAAACAGCACACATGAAAACATATAGTCAAAATTAGACAGTGTCTCTTTGCCTAGTTGGACCTGGCCAGAGGATTTCATCAACATTGCAGTCAATGTCCTCATCATCAAGACATCTTGGAAATGATTTTCTTGAATGATAAATCCATCCTTGTATAGATGCAGACTGCATTGCATCACAGGCACTCCTCATTGGCTTCGATTAGAGGCACCCGAGCCTGTAAACGCAGATCATGAACTTTCTATGGATCATGCCAAGAAAAACTCCTCAGAAGGATTTAGAAACGGAGAGTATGATGGCAAATATAATAATGTCAACTGTTTTGAAATCTGTTCTGGACCAGTACATAGCAGTGGAAAGACACATTGTCCCAGACAACAATTTTGCATCTGATCCATTTGGTTCACTGCTGATGTTGTGCAATCGGTCCAAGAATGTAAGAATGAGGGGGGTGTCATAAGGTCCCATGTGGGCATAACGGTGGAGGACGTCATTCAGCGTGATGGCGGCTTAAAGTGTAATATTGCCCCCACGTTGATTGTAGGCTTGTGGCCAATTATGTTTCTCCCTCTCCTTGTGAGACGATTGAACATTTGTAAAACTGTCTGAAAAACAGTGTAGTTCAGTGTAAATCCAGATACAGGTTAGAGTATGGTCAAAGATTACATGTGACAGTATTCAAGATCCCATTGCTAGGTGAACACGTATACAGTACCTCTGCAAGTCTGTGTAATTATGCTACAGCTGTTTTACCCTTGCTGAATTACGCTTAAAAGGCATTGGAAAAATGAGTCTGATTTTGAAGGGATTCTTTCTTAGGATGCGTGCCAGTGTTGATAGGCAGACCTGATAGATGTGAATGAAAATGACTTTTTAATTGAAAATTCTGGCTTGGAATTGTTCAAGTATGATCACATTATTGGCCATAACTATGTTTATTATCTCTGTCTATTGCTGTTCTGTGAACATATTTGGACACATTTTAGGACATCTAAAGGCTGATCAACTAAATGTATTAAACATGCACATTTGGATATTGTGCTTTCAGGATGAGGCTCACATGTACTGTATAACCTATACAACTTAATTGGACATTCTCTACACTTTTGAATGTGCAGGGGTGTCTATTTTTGGCCCGCAGCTAGTTTTTATTGGCTTTGAACTACAACCCCCGTTTCCATATGCGTTGGGAAATTGTATTAGATGTAAATATAAACGGAATACAATGATTTGCAAATCATTTTCAACCCATATTCAGTTGAATATGCTACAAAGACAACATTTTTGATGTTCAAACTGATAAACCTTTTTTTTTTTTCCGCAAATAATCATTAACTTTAGTATTTGATGCCAGCAACACGTGACAAAGAAGTTGGGAAAGGTGGCAATAAATACTGATAAAGTTGAGGAATGCTCATCAAACACTTATTTGGAACATCCCACAGGTGAACAGGCAAATTGGGAACAGGTGGGTGCCATGATTGGGTATAAAAGTAGATTCCATGAAATGCTCAGTCATTCACAAACAAGGATGGGGCGAGGGTCACCACTTTGTCAACAAATGCGTGAGCAAATTGTTGAACACTTTAAGAAAAACCTTTCTCAACCAGCTATTGCAAGGAATTTAGGGATTTCACCATCTACGGTCCGTAATATCATCAAAGGGTTCAGAGAATCTGGAGAAATCACTGCACGTAAGCAGCTAAGCCCGTGACCTTCGATCCTTCAGGCTGTACTGCATCAACAAGCGACATCGGTGTGTAAAGGATATCACCACATCGACTCAGGAACACTTCAGAAAACCCACTACAGTTGGTCGCTACATCTGTAAGTGCAAGTTAAAACTCTCCTATGCAAGGCAAAAACCGTTTATCAACAACACCCAGAAACGCCGTCGGCTTCGCTGGGCCTGAGCTCATCTAAGATGGACTGACACAAAGTGGAAAAGTGTTCTGTGGTCTGACGAGTCCACATTTCAAATTGTTTTTGGAAACTGTGGACGTCGTGTCCTCCAGACCAAAGAGGAAAAGAACCATCCGGATTGTTATAGGCGCAAAGTTGAAAAGCCAGCATCTGTGATGGTATGGGGGTCTATTAGTGTCCAATACATGGGTATGTCACGTGGGGGTCGCATATTGGTGCGGGATTGTTCCTTCAGTGCAACACGGACACTCCGGACAAAAACGTGAAGGTATGAGGTGATTTATTTACACAATAAACAGAAAACAAGCAAAAGAAAAGCGTGCCGAACGCACGGGAAGCTAAGGCTAAACTTAGCACAGGACTCAGGAACATGAAAACAAACCAACGTGATGTAGCTTACCGCAAACAAGGAGCACAGGACGAGTGAACACAAAGGCAGGCTTAAATAGTGTCAGTGATGGAAAACAGGTGCGCGTCGGGAACACAAGCGGCAGGTGAAAATAATAAGTAACCATGGTGACGAAACAAACTCACAGGTGCACAAGCAATAACTAAAGGAGTCCAAAACTAACCAAACATAACTAAACAAAACATGATCCGACCACGGATCATGACAGAGCTCCCCCTTAAGGACAGATTCCAGATGTCCTAAAAAACAAAACACATGCAGGGTCAAAAAGTCACGGGAGGGCGGAGGGAGGACTTGGCGGTGGGTCGCCAGGCCAAGTGTCCCCGAATCCATCGAGGCAAAGTCAAGTGGCGGCGGCGAGTGGAGCGCCGCTGCAGCAGGCGAGGCAGGCGCCCAGGGAATGGCCACATTCGTGGCCGAGTGGGAGGTGGGCGCACTTGGCGAGGCGGACGACCAGGGAGCGGCCACATCCGTGGCCGACTGGGAGGTGGGCGCACTTGGCGAGGCGGACGACCAGGGAGCGGCCACACCCGTGGTCGACTGGGAGGTGGGCGCGTCGGCGCCGTCATGGCAGGCTTGGACGCAGCAGCAGACGAGTCAGGCGTGGGTGCAGGCACAGGAACAGGAGCTAGCCGTGGTGCAGGCACAGGAGCTAGCCGGGGTGCAGGCACAGGTGTCAGCCGAGGTGCAGGAACTGGAGCAGGTGCTAGCCGAGGTGCAGGAACTGGAGCAGGTGCTAGCCGAGGTGCAAGAACTGGAGCAGGTGCTAGCCAAGGTGCAGGAACTGGAGCAGGTGCTAGCCGAGGTGCAGGAACCGGAGCTAGCCAAGGAGCAGGAACTGGAGCTAGTGCTAGCCGAGGAGCAGGAACTGGAGCTGGTGCTAGCCGAGGAGCAGGAACTGGAGCTGGTGCTAGCCGAGGAGCAGGAACTTGAGCTAGTGCTAGCCGAGGAGCAGGAACTGGAGCTGGTGCTAGCCAAGGTGCAGGAACTGGAGCAGGTGCTAGCCGAGGTGCAGGAACCGGAGCTAGCCAAGGAGCAGGAACTGGAGCTAGTGCTAGCCGAGGAGCAGGAACTGGAGCTAGTGCTAGCCGAGGAGCAGGAACTGGAGCTGGTGCTAGCCGAGGAGCAGGAACTGGAGCAGGTGCTAGCCGAGGAACAGGTGCTAGCCGAGGAACAGGAGCTGGCGGCGAAGCTTGGCGTGGTGCAGGTACTGAAGATTGTGGCGTTTGCAAGCCCACCGGAGATGATGGTGGCGTTTGCAAGCCCACCGGAGATGATGGTGGCGTTCGCAAGCCCACCGGAGATGATGGTGGCGTTTGCAAGCCCACCGGAGATGATGGTGGCGTCTGCAGGCCCACACGGGCTGAGGTTAGCCATGAGCATGGCGGAGGCGGTCTAGCTGGAGGTTGCGGCTTGACATGCCGACGGACTGGTGGTGGAGGACGAGCTGGAGGTTGCTGCCTGGCAGGTCGAAAGACTGGTGGTGGCGGCCGGGATGGAGGTTGCTGCCTGGCTGGGCGCAGCTGAGCAGCCCCACCAGCACAGCTCCCGGCCCCAGCCCCCCCCTCAAGGGGCGGATACCAGACGCGCTCCGAAACAGTCTTTAAGCGTGGGTGGCGGCAGGTAAGGAGGGGGGTAGAATTCTCCCCTTTAAATTGTCCAGAAAATCTTTTTTCCTCCCCCACCTGAGATTGTGTGGGAGGACAGAGGGAAAAAGTCCTTGACGTGGGCGGGGCTAGAGTCCTTAGGGGCGGAGTCAGAGTCACTGGGGGCGGAGGTGATTGAAGTTGACAAAATCTAACTTTTGAAAAATTGTCCTGACAATATTTTATTTTAGGAATGAAGTCTTTAGGAGGTGGCTGGCAAAAAGAGCTAGATTGGAAAAAAAAAATCTTCGTCTCTGACGTCATCACCTGTGGGCGGGGTGACGTCATCCGCACGGGTCTCCAGCTGACTGAAAGCCCAATCGGTGAACTGCTTAGCGAAGTGTGCTAGAGGATTACCATACAATGGCGGCGAGAAAGACTGGGTTGCCCGTGGAGTCTTGCTGTCCGGAGGAGGAGTTTTCGGGAGTGACGTGTCTTCGCAGCAAGGTGAAGCTCTTTTTGACTGCTTCCGTCTTCGCTGACGCGTCCGATACTGTGGAGTGGCAATGTCCTCGGACCATTCGGAGTTGAGTGGGATCAAATTCCCATTCGGACCCCACATCAAGTCCTGGCGCTCCAAGGGGGAATAGCGGAGGGTCTCCGCCTCCATTGCCTCCAAGTCCAGCTCCTCAAAGTCCGGGGCAAAGGAACTGTAAGCTGTGCTCCTTCTGTCACGTGGGGGTCGCATATTGGTGCAGGATCGTTCCTTCAGTGCAACACGGACACTCCGGACAAAAACGTGAAGGTATGAGGTGATTTATTTACACAATAAACAGAAAACAAGCAAAAGAAAAGCGTGCCGAACGCACGGGAAGCTAAGGCTAAACTTAGCACAGGACTCAGGAACATGAAAACAAACCAACGTGATGTAGCTTACCGCAAACAAGGAGCACAGGACGAGTGAACAGAAAGGCAGGCTTAAATAGTGTCAGTGATGGAAAACAGGTGCGCGTCGGGAACACAAGCGGCAGGTGAAAATAATAAGTAACCATGGTGACGAAACAAACTCACAGGTGCACAAGCAATAACTAAAGGAGTCCAAAACTAACCAAACATAACTAAACAAAACATGATCCGACCACGGATCATGACAGGGTAACTTACACATCTGTGAAGGCGCCATTAATGCTGAAAGGTACATACAGGTTTTGGAGCAACATACAGTATGTTGCCATCCAAGCAATGTTACCATGGACGCCCCTGCTTATTTCAGCAAGACAATGCCAAGCCACGTGTTACATCAACGTGGCTTCATAGTAAAAGAGTGCAGGTACTAGACTGGCCTGCCTGTAGTCCAGACCTGTCTCCCATTGAAAATGTGTGGTGCATTATGAAGCCTAAAATACCACAACGGAGACCCCCGGACTATCAAGCAAGAATGGGAAAGAATTCCACCTGAGAAGCTTAAAAGATGTGTCTCCTCAGTTCCCAAACGTTTACTGAGTGTTGTTAAAAGGAAAGGCCATTTAACACAGTGGTGAACATGCCCTTTACCAACTACTTTGGCACGTGTTGCAGCCATGAAATTCTAAGTTGATTATTATTTGCAAAAAAAAATAAAGTTTATGAGTTTGAACATCAAATATCTTGTCTTTGTAGTGCATTCAATTGAATATGGGTTGAAAAGTATTTGCAAATCATTGTATTCCGTTTATATTTACATCTAACACAATTTCCCAACTCACATGGAAACGGGGTTTGTATATATACACAATAAAAATCACTATCCTTGTGGTCAAGATTTTTTTTTCCTTAACATTATCCACAAACATGAAATAAAAGCCACATATGGTTTCCGTCGCAGTTTGTTTCCAAACATTTGCCATGATAAGGGTCAGCTGTTTCCTGCTCCATGCAAGATGTTTCCAACTTTGGATGTTTTCCTCTCTGGTGATGAAGCTCTGTTTTATCCTCTTAGATTAAACCAAATAATGCTCATCCTGCCTCCACGGAAACACGTTCTATATGATTAATGGTCGTCGTGATAGCGGTTCCTGTCCAGCTGAAGCAGGAAGTGAAGTGATTGTGCAATAAATATTCTCTTTTTACAGGCAAATCACTTAATGTGTTGATGTAAAATCTTTCTATTGGACTTTAAAGTGATGCCATAAGTGAATGTTCCTTCCCTTCCTCCCCTGTTTGGTGGTCTTGTATTGTTGTTAAGTAACGCTCAAACTCTTTTGAAAGTTGACACAAGGCAGATGTGTGAATGAAGGCTTCTTCCACAATCACGGCTAATGTGTGTCAATATTTCTTCTTGCTTTCTGTCACTCGTGATGTTTGTTTTTGTCTCATTCTTCTGAATCACGTGCAACATAAATTCTTTGCTGCCTGGTATTGGGGGTTTACCTCATGGAATGTTTACATACGCCAAATTCAATCAAAATATGTACATACAGTATTTCAGAAGAACATCTGTACATTTGAAATATTCTGATCCAATCCAAGTGCTGCCAGTGAATGTTTACATGATAGAAACAAGTTGCCATCAGGTGACTTTTAAAAAGCACATACTATAATGAGCCAAGGACTCTTTGACAGAAACGGTGTAACACACCAGTGTTCTGACAAGATGTGTGTCATGCGTTTTTGGGGGTGTACCAATTCGACTGGGCTTGAGTGATAACCAGGAAACGGTGGTGGAGAAAGCACATGCTATCTACCATACAGAGAGAAAAGCAAGTCTAAATAAACAACTACAGGTTCAAAAACAAGCCCAAAAAAACACAACTTGCACCTCACAAGATTTGCAAGAGACTTTGGAAAAAAAAATCCCAAAGTCGCAAGCAAACTTGGCAACACTGCGAGTCGGTGCATTTGCACTATATACATCTGTTGCACACGAGTGGGGCTGTGATTGGATGGCTGGTGGTGTGATTGGCAAATGATCTGCCACTTCTTTTTTTGTTGTTGTCCTGTCCAGCTAGGCAAATCTTATTGTTGATGTAGATGCCCATATTTGCTGTACAGGTTCACTTTACAAAAGAGAAGTGTGGGATACTTCTCTTGTTGCCTTATTTATATTTGACTTTATTAAATGGATTTGTGTTAATGTTTGGTGCGGCCGGACTGGAGCAGGAGGGGATAGAAAGAGAAAAAAGTAAGACAGAGGGGAATTTGCGGAGACAGGAGGAGGATAAGACAGAAAGACAACAGCAACAACAACAACAGAACAGCATCACCAAATACGATATGTACAAATATGATATGAAAAGTGATAGCAAAGAATCAGTTAGTGAAGTAAATATTAATAACACAGAAATGTCAATGAACATTATTACACTACAAATGGAGCAATACAAATACCAATAGAAATAGCACTATTGATAATGAGTAATAATGATAAGTACCTCTATTATCAACAATACAATTGTTTCAAATGCAACAATACATACTGTATATGTAATGACAACAATTTGCCACTTCTGAACTAGGATCTATAGAAAGCAGCCTGCTGTATTTAACAGAGTTAAAGGAGAACTGCACTTTTTTTTTTGAATGTTGCCTATCATTCACAATCCTTATGAAAGAGAAGAAAACATATGTTTTTTTCTTTTTTATGCATTCTAACTAGTAAATAATTGTCAGCGTAGCTGTTAGCGGACTCGTTTGGTAGAGCGGCCGTGCCAGCAACCTGAGGGTTGTAGGTTCAAACCCTGCTTCTGCCATCCTAGTCACAGCTGTTGTGTCCTTGGGCAAGACCCTTGACCCACCTGCTCCCAGTGCCACCCACACTGGTTTAAAAATGTAACTTAGATAATGGGTTTCACTATGTAAAGCACTTTGAGTCACTTAAGAAAAACGCCATTAAAATATAATTCACTTCACTTCACAATGGGGCCTCCATGGAAGTTGCTCTATTCTGCCTATAAAAGCCCTTAAAAACATCCAAACACTTCCATTAAGGTTTTAGACACACTAAGTATATATGTAATGTAGTAACAGGCACATTTATAATAACATTCAATATTTACGTATTTTGCTCATTTTAACCATACGTTACTGTACAATGTCTGCTGTCACTGTGATGCCGACCTTTAGGAAGTTGATATATTCTGATTTAGATGAAGAATGACTCATAATCTTCACGAAGAAAAAAGGGGGATGGAACCAAGCGTCATTTCCAGGTCTAAATTGGCTGATGAAGTTGACCAACTTGTCGGATCATGTCCTCATCCTTCTACTATCCAGGTGGGAGACATTATTTATGATCTAGAATAGACTTTCATAAGCTCAGAGGCGAGGAAGCAGCTAAATAGGTGATGCTGTCAATACTGCAGCTTAAACACTAGTACACAATATAAACTACACAATACATGGTACACAGTAACTCAGATATGGTAACACTAGTGAGCAGTAAAGATTATGAAGTGATTTGATTTTTTCATTATTGATGTGTTTCTTGCTACTTTATGTTGTATATTTTTTACATGAGGTTTCCAGTTCATTTTATTATCTATTATTACACCCAAAAATGTGTTTTCTTTTACACTTTCAATATCTACTCTGCCTATTTGTATTTGTTTGACTTTCGCTTCTACTGTTACTAAATAGCATTATTTTAGTTTTACTGAGATTCAAAGATTGCCTGTTTTTGTCAAACCATCTTTTTAATTTGTTCATATCTTCTGTTATTATTTGTATTATCTTCTGTGTGTACTCTCCTGAACAAAACACCATTGTATCATCTGCAAAGTATACTAACTTTCAGTCCTTTGTAACTTTACAAATGTAATGTATATCAGGTTTGAACAATTTTGGTCCAAGTATTGATCCTTGAGGTACGTCACAATATATTTTCAGCTCTGTAGAAGTGTGTTCTCCTTGCTTCACGTATTGTTTCCTGTTGGTTAAGTAGCTTCTTACCCAGTTCAGGTCACAAAATATAAATGGAGTATTGTTGGTGGTGTTTGGATGGTTATTAAGAGGGTTTTATGGGCGGAATAGAAGGCCTTCAATTGACTGCATTGTAAGTCAACTTTAATTTATGTCTAATTACGAGTTAGATTGCATAAAAAAACCAAAACACTTTTTTCTCATAAAGATTGTGAATTATAGGCAAAATTAAAACAAAAAGTGACAATTTCCTTTAAGTCTAATTATATAGGACAATTGAGGTCCTGTATGAAACCAATTTACAAACCAATTTAGCCCAATATACGGGTCTCTGTAATGTGAGTTCTTTTTAGTTGCTCAGCAGTCACAGATCAGTTACTAGTCTCTATGTCTGGGGATGCATAAATAATTTGGCCTGTTAATGTTTGGAACCAAAGTTGTATAATAGGTGAAAAAATCAAATACAACGATGGAGGTGAAACTCCTGTGATGGTCCGAGGTCTCTATGTGTTTACAGCAAGGACTTGTTCACTGTAAGCAAACGTTCTGTGTCACATGGTGATAGAAAGCTTCCTGTTTACATTAACTTTGATTTAACCAAAACATCTCCATGGAAGATCAGTTCAGATCTTCCATTGCTTGTCAGGTTGCAATCACCAAATATGAACTTCATGGTTGTTATTTTGCTGCCAGTTGGACCGACACAAAAATGGTTCATTGTATTGAATCCAAAACTCTGTACATTGGGATTCGTGACTTTTCCAGACTGGTTCGCCCATCCCGCAAGCCCATTTTAACTGCAAAAGGTTAAGTATCTTAAGTCAAAAATATATATTTTACACCAGTGGTTCTCAAATGGGATCTTTCTGTGTGGAGTTTGCATGTTCTCCCCGTGACTGCGTGGGTTCCCTCCAGGTACTCCGGCTTCCTCCCACCTCCAAAGACATGCACCTGGGGATAGGTTGATTGGCAACACTAAATTGGCCCTAGTGTGTGAATGTGAGTGTGAATGTTGTCTGTCTATCTGTGTTGGCCCTGTGATGAGGTGGCGACTTGTCCAGGGTGTACCCCGCCTTCCGCCTGATTGTAGCTGAGATAGGCTCCAGCGCCCCCCGCGACCCCGAAGGGAATAAGTGGTAGAAAATGGATGGATGGATGGGTTCTCAAACTTTTTTCACCAAGTAGCACCTCAGAAAACACTTGGCTCTGCAACTACCACCATAATGACCAATGATAAAATACAGTAGCATAGTAAAGCTAAGTATTCACTAAAACAAAGCTTTACAACAAGTATATTTGGGATTTTTGGCCACTTTAACATTACACACAGTTTTAACAGTAACTTTGGGTTTGAATATAGGAAAATAAAACACTGTACTTTAATGAAGTGACTCTCTGGCGTACCACTAGATGGAGTCCACGTATCACTAGTGGTGCATGTACCAGAGTTTGAGAATAATTGTATAACCCGGCTGGTCCAGCTCCTGCTTCCATTCGGCCCTGGGCTCGGACGTGGGTCATCTTGAATGAGAGATGTGCGGACTAGGCACCAAGCTGTTACCTCGGTGTCCAGCGCAAGCTATTAAGGTGTTAGGGAGTGAGGTTGACCATGGCCTCCGCTGCACTAACACCATTTTTTTGATTACTTGTTTTACCAATTTTCTTTTTAAATGATCAAAGTAATGTGTGCTAAATTTTACAGTGTTTTGCATTTGCTTACACACAATTTTACTGTGTTGACACACTTTTCCAAACACTACATTCAAGTTTCTTAATTCCTAGATTATTTGCAAAATGACACACTTCGGTCAAAACATATGCCCATTCATCAAAATAAAGCAAGCATTTGTAAAAATGCAGTTTTATTTTCATCTCACTCACACAGACTTGAAATGATAAGACACTATTGGAGTGAGTTACGCAGAAGAGTGATAAATACAAAACACATTTCTAAACAAAACCTATTTCACTATACATAAGAAATCACATGTTTGGGGCATTTTGCCCAACCTTTTTAGCATATATGATGAATGATTAATGTAACACGACAAAATATATTGGCAAATCCACAGCAATCGTCATTGTTTACTTTGCTGCTCAACAATGATGCTGCAAACTGAAAATATTTATTTTTACCACAGTCAGGTAAAGTAACATATCACAGTAGTCAACAATGACATTCAGTATAAATTAAAATCTGAGACAAATAAAAAGGTTTGAAAAAAAATCTGGAGACAAAAATTACAAATGGAAAAAACTGTCTAGCTGTAGCACCCACTTGAAAGCTGTATTTTCAATGTATCACCTGTGTGTATTTACACCTGGTGGATGTGATTATCCAATGTGTTAAATTGTGTGGTCGTTGGCAAGCCAGCCCTTTGGATTGACCAGGAAGTAACTTCACAATCCTAATCTTTGTGTAAGGTGTAAAGATGTGTGCATCACAATCCTAGTGTGTGTGTAAAGTGTGAAAATGTGTGTATCACAATCCTTATATGTGTGCAAGATAGGGAAGTGTGTGTAAAGCATTGTGTGTAATATTTCGCAAAAAAATGTGATGCAAAGTTTACGCCTAATATTAGGCAAATCTGCACAGTGGTTTTGTTTACTGTGTGTAGACTTTGTTAACTGTGTGAAAATCTCGAATTTAGTGTGTCAGCAATTGGAAAAAACTGTACTACGTGCTATTTGGTGCAACTGGAGTGAATGTGAATGTTGGCCTCCACCAAAGCTGCCCTTAAATATTATAATCATAATTTTCATAGACAGATTTTTTAGGTCAATTTTTTGGGGCTTAAGGTGCTCTTCTCTTGTGGATAATGCGTTCCTGATGGCTTCATCGAACTGTGACCTCCTGTGTGAAACTTTTAGGATGAGACTTAGCACCTCCAAATCCATAGTTCTCACCCATAAAATGCTGCTTTTCACCCTTCATGTTGGGAGTGAGGTCTTGCTCATCACAATGAACAGAGAGCTTAGCCAAAGGGAATTGTCCCTTTAGCAGTCAATTCACTTTCCTACTCTCACCTATATTCATTAGCCTTGGGTAGTGATTTGAAAGAGCAAGATGGTGAATACAAGCAGGCCAAATAGTTTTCCTCCATAGGGTTGCTGGACTCAGACTTAGATATCGGGTGAGAGTTCATGCTGCTTCACATCGAGAGATGCCAGTTGACGTGGTTTGTGTCATGTTCTGTGGTCATGTTTTGTTTGGTTATGTTCTGTTGGTTTTTAGACTCTTTTAGTTCCTGTTTGCGCTTCCTGGTTTGTTTTGTCACCATGACGACTCATTGGTTTCACCTGACTCATTTTGACTTACGCACCTGTCACTAATAAGGAAGAGACTATTTAAGCCTTTAGTTGCCAGGTAGTCAGCCTGGCGACATTACTCTTGATACTCTGATGACATTATCATGCTCTGTTTATTCTTGTTCATAGTTCATGCTGCTCTGCTCCGACACCGTAATGTTTTTGTTTATGATCATAGTTCAGGCTATGTGTTAGTTTTGTTACCTGTGCCAAGTTTTTGTTCCTCCGCTGTGAGCGCTTTTTGTTTGTACCCTTTTTGAGTAAAAATTAAATCATGTATTTACCTGCACGCCATGTCCAGTCAAGTTCGTTTGCATTCCGGGAAAGCAATCGTCGCATCAAGCGTCGTAATAATCCACGTCATGACAGTTTGCACATGTAGTCCACATTTCTCCCTGACACCTCGCTATTGAGGTGGTCCGGAATTAGGAATATACATCATTAGGATTATCAATATCATTTAAAATATTGATACCCCCAGGAAGTGCTCGAGTCATTTCACGTGTTAAAATTAGTCTTCTTTGAAAAATTCTGGCACCAATTACAGTTTTTGCCTGTTGCTTGAACATGTTTTACAAAACTTTACTTGCCGTTTCCTAACTGTACACACAAGCGAATAAGCCACAAACACTGGGAAATAAAGCATTCACATTAATGCCAAATTGAAACTGCTAGCAAAAACTAGTAATCCTTTGTCAAAATGTGATATACTGTTTATAAAACATTGCATTCTTTTGTTTTCACAGTTTGTATTCAGTTCCACAGATGGGATGTTTTCACAACAGCCAAAAAAATTAAATACTCAATACTGTACATCACTGTAGTGTTCTATACAGTATAGTAAATTAAGTTAAAACAAAAATAAAGTAAACCAAACACTACTGTAAACACCAAAAAATACAATTGTGTGTACATGTAAATTGATTTATGGATCCCACTGTCTGTTGGTGTCCATCCCCAGAAAGTATTCTGGCCATTCTGTAGAAAAATACAAGCACAAATTGTGATTGCTTTGCTTCTTTTTTACAGAACTGTCTATACTATACTTTACATTATATATCAATCAATTCCTTTATTGTCATTGTCATAATAACACTTAAGTCATACATGTCAAGGAGATTTTGTTTGAGCTTTGTCTAGCGGCATAGAAACTGCATTGATGTGCAGGTTGACCATAGTTTACAGTTTAGCATTGTCAAAAAGATGGCGAATAGAGGGTGTGGTGGTGGGAACAGTCAGATGTCTGATGGGTGTTACGTTGATGTTGCAGCAATGCAATGTCCAGAGCACAATTATTGAGGTGGTGAAGAGTGAGGTGATAAGATGGTCCGGGGCAGCTAAGGGGCAAGCTGTTCATTTAGCAGTCTCACAGCCTGGGGATACAGACTGTGAGACATTCTGGTGGTCCTGGCGCGAAACGATCTATACCTCCTTCCAGAGGTATATATACTATACACAGTAGTGAAATATGTCAACACAGTACACGTGTTGCAGTAATGTGATATGGTATAGTACTGTAAATATTCTAGATACAGGTATAGTCTGAGTAGGGTAGATAACTAACATTCTGACCTGTTTTACAGTCAGAATGTGCTTACAGTATTATGGAGGAAACTGTGAAACGACCTAAATTAGGTTGGACTCTCTGCCCAGCTTCCCTCATAGTCATACTTCATGACATGATGAACCAAAGTTGCTCTTATATCATCATAAATAATGTTCTCTGCATGGCCTCTTCGACCAGGTCCTCCTCTATCTTTGTCTTCCTCTTCCTCTGTCTCAAGCCCTCCCTGCCTCCATTCTTGGTCAAAGTTCTCAAAGTAGCTTTACTGGGGCCTTTTTGTAGCTGGCTGCTTGGTGTTCAGTTTTGTAAGTATGTATTTCCAGGTGTGTGTCCAAGTATTTACATTGGGTATTTACAATTACCCAATGTGTTTCGGTAGCTCTCTACACATATTGGTGTGTACATACTACTACTACTGGGTACAACAGGGAGCATGTTGATTACATTGAGCACTGCTGCCACCTAACAGCAAGGTTGTGTCGTTCTAACATAAATACTAGCGTGTAGATACAAATCTTCCCCTTACACGTTATCGCGACCCCCAGGAGGTGCCGACCCATTATTTGAGAAACAGAGCCTTACACCACATGTGAGCATTAAATGTGCACACTATGACCACATCAGTATCACACTTGCCCAAAGCCTGAGATCATAACAAGTTACATGGTGTACAGAATAGTCAAAATACAGTAGTTATTTTCAAAATTTCAATATACAGGAAGTGATTTTGCCCACTTAAAATAAAAATAACAAAAGACAATGTGCATCCATTCTTTTTTTTAATTTAAAAAAAATTGTTATTATTAAATCAACATAAAAAACACAAGATACACTTACAACCAGTGCACCAACCCAAAAAACCTCCCTCCCCCATCCACACTCATTCACACACATGTGCATCCATTCTTGTTGTTTCAGTTTTTGAACCTTCTACAACCACGGAATGCACCCCTGGCACTGCCCCCACTAGCTTAGCCTCACCATAGGCACGCAGCTCAAAAGAGTGTATACCATCTACTAATTCTTATCTGTGGACGTGCCATTGCCTGTTCATTTCGCCATAATAAGCAGTTGGCACTGCCACATTTACCTCTTTAAGTCTGCCGCACCATTGGCCTGCCAAATGGTCAGCATGTGCAGCAGTCCATACATCGACACGTTTTTATGACATTGATTGGCTGCGTAAGTAAACGTGTGAATTGCATTTTTTATTTTTATTTTACTTTTTATCCGAACCCTTTCACCGTATTGCTTTTGCACTATCTTGTTTAGCTTATGCATTGTTTATGTTCTTTGTTTTGTTTTTGTTTTTGTTTTGTTTTTTTTGCTATATGCTTTTTAACCTGTAAAGCACTTTGGTCCAATTTAAAAAAAATTATTGTAAACATGCTATAAAAATAAAGTTGCCTTGCCTTGCCATCATATCATTGGCTGCAGTGTCAAGCTGCGCTGGATACTTTAACTGTCTTTTATCTGTTGCTGCCACTTGTCATCTGTCACTCACCAAGTTGCATTTGCAGAATGGTACAGAATGAATGATGTATATATTTGTCTTTACTTTTTTGGGCGGATTGTATTCTGTGTGTTGTGTGCAGACAGTGCACAATTGTTCAAGCATGCAGCTCAGAGGGAACATTATGTGATAACCTTATTTTCATAGACACTTAAGGTTTCTTTTTTATGTGTATCCTGTGTGGGCAAACTGAGTGTTCTCCCCTCCATTAATTTGGCTTTTTAAACGTACAGTAGTGCTCCAGTCTGGACTGTTCACCTTTTTTATTGCAGTGTAAATTTCCTTTTAAGAGTATTTTCATTGGGTGTGACGAAGGATGTTGGTCTTGCTTTTGATCTAAAGTAAAAGACAGTGAAAAAGATCCCCCACATAGTCAGCACACAAACTTGTAAACACATTTCTTGAAACTTTACAAGCTGTCTCTTTGCTTTGCTTTTTTTTATTTCAGTAAACCTGTGACCATGTGATAATAACCCTTGGGGTGAGGAGGATTATGTTAGATTGTCCACACATGTGGGTGTGCGCCACACCACTACAATATATGAAAGATCCTTCCTATCTTCCTGGTCGGCGAGAGCTTTAGTCAAATTGCTCGGGTAACCACAAGTTTGGGCTGCTAGTTTCCCAGCACCCATGGCCCATGCTTTGTGGTGCTAAGTTTGCTCTACTCAAAGTATGTAAATAAGCTATGTTGTGCCGCTTAGGGCGCCGCACTTTTTCCACCCCTAGCTGGGAATGGTACTACAGATCTACACTGTGTTTGCTCCTTTTTGTCTGTTGATTTCAATGGCTATTTAAAACTCTTCCTTGTGGTCTACATATGTTTCTTAATTATCGTTTACTTGCCAACCCTCCCGAATTTTCCGGGAAACTCCCGAATTTCAGCGCCTCTCCCAAAAATTTCCCGGGACAACCATTCTCCCGAATTTCTCCCGATTTCCAGCCGGACTTAAGGCACGCCCCCTCCAGGTCTGTGCGGACCTGAGTGAGGACAGCCTGTCGTCACGTCCGCTTTTCCTTCATTCAAACAAGAAGGAGACGAAGCAGAAGAACGAAGAAGAGACAGTCATGGCGACGACGAGTGACAGAAAATAGAACGAGGATGGACAATTCAACCCTAAACTAACTCCTTTCCTGCAAATTAAATGTCACAGACGCTGCCTGTAATAGAGTGATCTAAGTTGTTTGTTGCCATCTCCTGGTGAATGTTGGGTACAGTGTTCTGTGGTTACTTTTTGGTTGGCCAACGGTTTACGTTGTATTGCGCACCCTGACGGCAAGTGTGGGAGTCGGTTCTGAAGTATTAAGTAAAGACACGTAACTTCATCACCTCGCCTGGTTATTGACTCCAACCCAGAATATTACACTGCCCATGCCTATGCTCCTTCAAAGGCTGTGCTACTGGCTGCAAAGCATTGCACTTTCAAATACAACAATGAACAGAGGAGTGCTATGTGTGTGTATATGTGTAAATAAATGAACACTGAAATTCAAGTATTTCTTTTATTTATATATATATATATATATATATATATATATATATATATATATATATATATATATATATATATATATATATATATATATATATATATATATATAATAAAATACATATATATATAGCTAGAATTCCCTGAAAGTCAAGTATTTATTTTATTTATTCATATATATACATATATATATAGAGCTGGACGAAGTGGCTGGGGAGAGGGAAGTCTGGGCTTCCCTGCTTAGGCTGCTGCCCCCGCGACCCGACCTCAGATAAGCGGAAGAAGATGGATGGATGAATGGATATATATATATATATATATATATATATATATATATATATATATATATATATATATATATATATATATATATATATAAAATAAATTTCAGTGAATTCTAGCTATAATTCCCCCCCCCCTCCCTCCTTCTCCCCAATCTCCCGAATTCGGAGGTCTCAAGGTTGGCAAGTATGTTTATAAAGAGAGTATGGCCAACTCGGTTTCAAGAAAGCTCCTCATTCAGTATGTGTCCAAGCACTAAACTAGTTCGATTACTCAAATAGTTCGGCTCTCAATAAGTCTCCTACAACCCATGGAAACACCTTAATCCGATCGTGTTGGTTTTTAAAAAGTTGGACAAACACACCTGGAATATGTGATTGGAAACCAGATCTCTCGAGAGGATGTGTGCAGCAGTAGAGAATCCTTCGTATTGCGTATGCGCCAGTCTCAACATGTGGGAGATAACCCGGAAGCAGATACCATTCAATATAAACGTAGCAACAATTGTAATTAAGAGGAAACTATGTATTTGCTTCACAAATGAAAAGAACAGAACATTTTGAAGTGTATCGATGGTAGAAAGAAAGAAACAGATTTATTGAAGAAGGTAGCTAAGGAAATGTAAAATGTCGGCTTAATTCTGACTCCAGAACAAAATAAGAATGAAATGGAAGAGAATGAAGCAGGTATATTAAAAGCGAATCATAAAGCGTACACAAACCTCTTCACGCTGCATTTGTGCAAGCCAACTGATTAACTTTCCGCAAAACTGGCAAGAGAGTCCAGAGCAATAGCAACCTTCGTCTGGATATCAGTCGGGCCACGAACGGACATTTCCTTTGGATTCAAAACTCCTTCATCAATCCACAGACTCTTTTGAATGAACTTCGAGACATTCAAAAGTTTTGTTTCCCTTATTTTCAAAAAATTCCTACCGCTGGACCTGCATGCGCCCCGATACATTCTTGGAAGTAGCGTCATGTCCGTAGCAAAATGCAAGATCATTTCTTGATGCTGTCTGCTATTTAACATCAGCATAGCCATTAGGGACATAATATTTGTAATCTGTGCCAATATTACAGCAGACATCAGTTAAAACAAGTTGTAAGTATCTGCAAATGGCCAGTGTGACATCATAGGTCAACCGGAAAAGGAAATCAGTTATCCGTGCTAAGATGAAATAAGTGCCCCCCAGGTTACAGGAGGCACGTGACATATGTCCAATAGTCGCATTTGAGAGAGTGCATGGACACTTGGACATCACACGTAGGTGTGAAAATACAAACTATTTGAGAAATCAGATAATTGAAAAACTAAACTAAAATAATGCAATTAGGTAACAGTCGAAGAGAAATTCAAACACAAATACAAATAGACAAAGTAGACATTGAAAGAGTGAAAAACAAACAAAGAGGACTTTGAGGAGGTCCTCAAAGTATTTCCTCCACCAATCTACAACATCCTAAATCTAGGTCAGCAGCACATCATCCCCACCATACATGGTGTTGACAATGCACTGCTTCCCCTTCCTGAGGCCACGATAGTTGGAACACACCCTCCGGTTCCCCTTCTTAAAGAGAGGAACCACCCCGGTCTGCCAATCCAGAGGTACCGCCCCCGATGTCCACGCGATGCTGCAGAGTCTTGTCAACCAAGACAGCCCCACAGCATCCAGAGCCTTAAGGAACTCCGGGCGGATCTCATCCACCCCCGGGGCCTTGCCACCGAGGAGCTTTTTAACTACCTCAGCAACCTCAGCCCCAGAAATAGGAGAGCCCACCACAGATTCCCCAGGCGCTGCTTCCTCATGGGAAGACGTGTTGGTGGGATTGAGGAGGTCTTCGAAGTATTCCCTCCACCGATCCACAACATCCGCAGTCGAGGTCAGCAGAACACCATCCTCACCATACACGGTGTTGATAGTGCACTGCTTCCCCTTCCTGAGGTGGCGGATGGTGGTCCAGAATCGCTTCGAAGCCGTCCGGAAGTCGCTTTCCATGGCTTCCCCGAATTCCTCCCATGTCCGAGTTTTTGCCTCCGCGACCGCTGAAGCCGCACACCGCTTGGCCTGTCGGTACCTGTCCGCTGCCTTCGGAGTCCTATGAGCCAAATGAACCCGATAGGACTCCTTCTTCAGCTTGACGGCATCCCTCACCGCCAACGGATTCTAGGATTACCGCCACGACAGGCACCAACTACCTTGCAGCCACAGCTCCAATCAGCCGCCTCGACAATAGAGGCGCGGAACATGGTCCACTCGGACTCAATGTCCAGCACCTTCCTCGTGACATGTTCAAAGTTCTTCCGGAGGTGGGAATTGAAACTCTCTCTGACAGGAGACTCTGCCAGACGTTCCCAGCAAACCCTCACAATGCGTTTGGGCCTGCCAGGTCTGTCCAGCATCCTCCCCCACCATCGCAGCCAACTCACCACCAGGTGGTGATCGGTAGAAAGCTCCGCCCCTCTCTTCACCCGAGTGTCCAAAACATGAGGCCGCAAATCCGATGACACAACTACAAAGTCGATCATGGAACTGCGGCCTAGGGTGTCCCATAGATCTACAGTATATATGTATATATATATATGTGTATATACATATATATATATATATATATATATATATATATATATATATATATATATATATATATATATATATATATATATATATGTGTGTATATATATATATATATATATATATATATATATATATATATATATATATATATATATATGTGTGTATATATATATATATATATATATATGTATATGTATATATATATGTGTATATACATATATATATATATATATATATATATATATATATATATATATATATACATCAATATATATATATATATATATATATATATATATATATACATCAATATATATATATATATATATATATATGTATATATATACATATATAGATCAATATATAACCTGTATACTGTATAAGCAAAATACAGTCGACAAAGCTTTTGGTGTTTGGCAAGAAAATAATCACACCCTGAAGCACTGAGAAGTGGCAACCAAGTAATGAGCTGTGTAAACAGGTTGTTATTGTAGAGAGCTCTGTCTCTTCTAAATGGCAGCGCCTGTGTGTACGGTACTGCACAGGAAGTGATGTTATCAAAATGGCAGCGCCACAAGGCTTCCAGCGGCACACATAATGAACGATTAAATTAATTAATGAAGCGTTTGTAAACCGAGACATGGTTCGCACACAGAGGCACATTTAGCGCAATCTAAAGGTGTGTAAACTGAAAAGTTTGCAAATAGAGGGGTTCGTAAAGCGAGGTTCCGCTGTAATTGTATCCAGGAATGATGTATTTAATTTATTTCTCAACAAACTAAGCTGTCCAATGATGTGTAACACACATAGTTACGCAAATAGGAGGTGGGGTAAAAAAAACCCGGCTTCGTCATGAAAATAATAGACCGTAATGGCTTCCTTGGATGCAAGAAAATAATCTTACAAGACTAAATATTTCATATTCAATCAGTATTGTGTCCATTAATCTCCCATTATAGTGATTCTAAAATAGTTGGTCGTGTACAGGTGTCAGGGTATATTTTCATTATTTGTGTCTAAACTCTTGTATTCATGTTAGACTGATTCACAAGTCTACGGCTAGGTGGCAGCAGTGCCCAATGTAAAGTAATCAACACTCTCCCTGTTCTAACCAGTAGAGGTAGTAAGTACACAGTAACACGCGTCTACAGAGCTAATGGGGACAAAGGAATAGAGACGTTTTTGACAGGAACAAAAGAAAAAAGAAGTATGGTCAGCGGCATATATAAATAATTTTAGTAACACAGTGTGTTGTACAGATACATAAATTCAAAGGCCTACTGAAACCCACTACTACCGACCACACAGTCTGATAGTTTATATATCAATGATGAAATCTTAACATTGCAACACATGCCAATACGGCCGGGTTAGCTTACTAAAGTGCAATTTTAAATTTTGCGCGAAATATCCTGCTGAAAACGTCTCGGTATGATGACGCCTGCGTGTGACGTCCCCGTTTGTAGAGGACATTTTGGGACAGCATTGTGGCCAGCTATTAAGTCGTCTGTTTTCATCGCAAAATTCCACAATATTCTGGACATCTGTGTTGGTGAATCTTTTGCAATTTGTTCAATGAACAATGGAGACAGCAAAGAAGAAAGCTGTAGGTGGGAAGCGGTGTATTGCGGCAGGTGTTGTGCCGGATAATGCACCCCTGCCGTAGAATGCACCCCCTGACTGTTGTGCCGTATAACACAGCCGGTGTTTTATTGTTTACATTCCCGGAAGATGACAGTCAAGCTTTACCATTGGCCTGTGGAGAACTGGGACAACAGAGACTCTTACCAGGAGAACTTTGAGTTGGATACGTAGACGCGGTACCGTGAGTACGCATGCAGCTGCGGCTTCCAAACATTTGATCGCTTGCTCGTACGTGCGTGCCGCTATGTGCATGTCAAGTACGTAACTTTGGGGACTTTGGGGAAATATATGTGCTGTATGAACTTTGGGGAGGTGAACAGTACTTTGGGCTGTGGGATTGAGTGTGTTGTGCAGGTGTTTGAGTTGTATTGATGGGTTATATGGAAGGGAGGGGGGAGGTGTTTGTTATGCGGGATTAATTTGTGGCATATTAAATATAAGCCTGGTTGTGTTGTGGCTAATAGAGTATATATATGTCTTGTGTTTATTTACTGTTTTAGTCATTCCCAGCTGAATATCAGGTCCCACCCGCCTCTCACAGCATCTTCCCTACCTGAATCGCTCCCACTGCCCTCTAGTCCTTCACTCTCACTTTCCTCATCCACAAATCTTTCATCCTCGCTCAAATTAATGGGGAAATTGTCGCTTTCTCGGTCCGAATCGCTCTCGCTGCTGGTGGCCATGATTGTAAACAATGTGCGGATGTGAGGAGCTCCACAACCTGTGACGTCACGCGCATATCGTCTGCTACTTCCGGTACAGGCAAGGCTTTTTTATCAGCGACCAAAAGTTGCGAACTTTATCGTCGATGTTCTCTACTAAATTCTTTCAGTAAAATATGGCAATATTGCGAAATTATCAAGTATGACTCATAGAATGGAACTGCTATCCCCGTTTAAATAAGAAAATCGCATTTCAGTAGGCCTATAAATATCAAGTTCACAATAGTAATTCAAATCAGGGAGGTTGTGGAAAATATTGTCCCATAGGTAGGTCATGACAGAAAATAATTTAATAGCACTGTTTCAATCGATGGATTATTGTAGGATTTCTGTTGTCACTGATAATGTTTAGTAAAATGGTGGCACTGCATCTGTATCTGCCAGTCCCGCTGCTGTAAGATGTATGACACTATCAAAACACATGCATGGCAGTCCTCTGCTAAGACACTATAGACATATGCCATCTGTGTGGACTGAGGCTGGACACAGAAGGCCTATGTCCATGAAATTACTTTTATGCAGGACTTGAGGCCAGTTTAAAACAAAGCTTAACAGATATCCCTTACCAAACATTGATCTTTCTGCACTGTATTACATTTGTAAATATTAAGCACTCACATGGTTTATTACTTTATCAGTTTTAGTCAATTCTCCTCGTCAGTCGTTTTTGTTTGTGTTGTATCGGAAAAGTAAGCACAAGCAGCCAAGACTTTTTAGAACTTTTTTGATACTCGACCTCCTTGATTTATGTACTTTACTACCAAGTCAGGTTTGCTTCGTCTTACCTGCTCTGACTAATAATAATGAGGTGTGAAGTCCCGCTGTTTGAGTCTATTTCTGCTCTTTGTTTTAGTCCTCTACAGCCATCTCTGCAGCCGCAGCAGCTCCTTTTCTGGAGCAAGTAAAATAAACACGTGGGCAGTGTGTGTGTGTGTGTGTGTGTGTGTGTGTGTGTGTGTGTGTGTGTGTGTGTGTGTGTGTGTGGTAGTACAAGGGTTAACTGGGCCCCCAGGTATGCCCTACCCCCTCCACCAAAGACTGTTCAAGCAGTTTAGATTAACACCAGACACAGACTAAATATGAGGATGTTTCTGTTGAACAATGTTATAAACGAGAAAGGGTAATTTGTGTAGAAATTGCGTTTGAATGCTGGAGAGTGAAAAATGTGGAATTGTTGTCCTGTGAAAAATTGTGCTTCTAAATGTTTTGTTTTTTTATCTGAAATTGTTTGAATGGATTAAGAAATGTGGAAAAAAATACCTTATAGGTGTTAATTTTGTTGACTAAAAATGTTTGTTAACAACCTATTTTCCTTTGAAAAAAATGAGGACGATAACGAATGAAAACAAAGGCACTATAACTAAAACAATGATGAAATAATTGACAATTTAGTCATCAAATTAAAACGAGACAAATATGTTGACAGAGACGAAATCCAATCAGATTTAATTTCGCCTGAAGGTGGGTGGGATAAAAATCCCAGTTGCATGTGGGAGTGGGGCGGGTGGAAAAGCATCAGAACTATCCAATCAGAACCATCTTTAAAAGGGACACTGTTATGATTTTTCACCTGTAAAACAAGACGCAATACAAGACATCAACACAATGTCTCCTACACTGGGAAGTAGGCCTGTCCCGATACCAATAATGTGGTACCTGTACCAAAATGTATATCGATACATTTCGATACTTTTCAAAATAAAGGGAACTACAAAAAATTTAGACGTTGGCTTTATTTTAACAGAAAATCTTACAATACAATAAACATATGTTCCCTATTGCATTAAAAAAAACTATTTTAGAAGGTTAATATATAAATAAAGGGTTTTTAACACATTGGGTTTTTCTTGTTGCATTCAAAGAACAATTTACAATTTTCCATATTACATATAGTATTGTTGACATTCTATTAAATGCTTCATGATTTATGGTTGCCACTCCTGATCTCTGCTTTAAGAAAAATACTATTATTATTAAGTATTAAAAACCAAACTATGGATAAATGTACACAGATAAGCCACGTAGCAGGTAAAACACACATCTGATAAAAATAAAACACAAATTGTAGCAATTTGTTACAAAATTCAGTCATTTCACTTGCATTAGTTGACGCCAGATGGGCAGTCTTAACTCCGCTAATATTTGGCATCAAGCCAAGCAGCTGTGTGCGTGTCTACGTATCTACATGTTAGGTATCTACATGTTATATATCTACATGTACACAGCAGAGAAGCTGTTAACTTATAAGTGTAGTGTATGTGTGTTTAAGAGAATGGCTGAGTGACGTCAGTGAGTGAGTGGGTGAGTAAAGAGAGCGAGAGGTAGCACGTGCACTGCGCAGTAGAAGAATGAACGGGTCTGGCTGTGTCCTGCAAAACTAATAATAAAGCAATCAGATTGTCACAAATACCTCCATATTGCGCTTCACGCAACCTCTTTATTAAACAGTAGAATTGTCGTTTTTTGCCATTCATCCTCTCCAAGATGTTATTGCTTGTATGCACTTTGTGTGTGCGTTTTGATACACTCAACATCATGTGCCTCGGCTCTGTAGTCACCGCCACACAGCGGCATTCAGATGAAAGAATGGTACCGGTACTTATCAAAGGCAGTATAGTACCAATTTCAATCAATTGGTATCACGGTACTTTATTAGTACCGGTATACCGTACGACCCTACTGGGAAGAAGGCACTTCACTT
This sequence comes from Nerophis lumbriciformis, assembly GCF_033978685.3. NCBI lineage: Eukaryota > Metazoa > Chordata > Actinopteri > Syngnathiformes > Syngnathidae > Nerophis > Nerophis lumbriciformis. The sequence continues at coordinate 20,505,747 of NC_084553.2, read as the reverse complement.
TTGCCGCTGGAGACAACAAAACAACTTGTAAACCCAGTGGCTCCATTTTCTCCGGTAAAAAATACTACAAACTTGAAGCGCCATCTGCAGACTAACCATCGGGACGTCTACACAACAGTAAGTCGAAGCTAACATTGAAAAATTACTCATTCTGTACTGAATTACTGTTACTATTCAAGCGGGTACTGCAGGAGCAAGGTTGCTTACATCATGTCCACATGTCCTAAAAATACTTACTTTAAAACAAAGTACTTTTGTAGTACCCCATGATGCCGCGATTTTACCCGCCAAAACAAAAAGCAAGATGCCTGTACAGTACACTTTATGATGTCCTCACCACACTGTTCAGATATAAATTGCAGAACTTGACAATTCAAAAGAGCATATTTGTCATTTTTCAAGCTAACTCACAAAGAAAGACAGCCATGTGAGACATATATTCATAAGTTTATAACACCGGTTGCTGTATTTACACGAGACATTGGCCAAGAAGACGCCAATTATTATGCACACTCAGTGTAGTTATACACAATATAGAATAAAACTAGTTAATTTTTTCATATGACCATAAACATGAACACATATTTACATGCAGTGTTGTGTTCTTTTTGTTAACAAACTATCAATCAGTGATATTTTTTTGTTGTCATAATTCTCTAAATAAATGGTAGACCTTCATGATAAAATGTACACATTACATTTTAATGATGGAGCAGAAAATAGTTAGAATTTTATTGAACATAATATTAAAAATATGATTTCTTATGCAGTCCAAATTGCCAACAATTCATGTATACAACTTTGTGTATGTATTCTTAATGTTAAGGTTTGAGCATCAAATACATGTGTATGTTTCATTTCCATTATTTCATGTTAAATAAATACAATTATTTTAATACAAGTGTACGCGCTGCGCATAATTTCATTTTACGCTCAGAGCAAGTGAATATATTGTACCTTGCTCTACCCAGCTTGTTTGCCTAATAAAATGGCGGACGATCTACTCGACAATTTTCATAATACACTCTCTTGAATGCACGTTGTAAAAAATTATGAGGCTTTAATGAAACTCTTAGCCTGAATTGATTCTAAAATAATATGATGCACCATATTCAGATTTATTGATATGTATATGCTAAGTTATGCGGAGTCAATTTATTACGTCGTACACTAAACAACCTTAATAAAAGTGGTATCAAGTCAACTTCAAAGATGCGTTATCCTCTATACTTTATATTTTAGTCGACAAAATTTACTGTAATTTTAGTCGAATAAAATGTTGAGGAATTTATTCGACTAAAACTTGACTAAAACTAAATTAATTTAGATGACTAAAATATGACTAAAACTAAAATCAATTTTCGTCAAAAGACTGACTAAAACTAAATAAAAAATTGCTGCCAAAATTAACACTTGCAAGAAATGTGAGAGTCGTGGAACTTGTAGAAGTCTTCAACTAATTTTCAATGGGAAATTTGTCATCAGAGAATTTGGAATTATGGAAATTCACAGATTATGTGTAATGTGTCGTAAAATAGCTGAGCATGTTGATGTTGGAAGTCGTTCAAAAGCATCTAAAATGACGGGGACGGGGTGGCGCGGTTGGGAGGGCGGATGTGCCAGCTGGTTCGATCCCCACCTACCACCAACTTCGTCACGTCCGTTGTGTCCTTGAGCAAGACAGTTCACCCTTCCTCCTGATGGGTCGTGGTTAGGGCCTTGCATGGCAGCTCCCGCCATCAGTGTGTGAATGTGTGTGTGAATGGGTGAATGTGGAAATAGTGTCAAAGCGCTTTGAGTACCTTAAGGTAGAAAAGCGCTATACAAGTATAGCTCATTTACCATTTTTATAATACCACGTTCGTCAAGGAATACACATACTGTAACTTTTGTCATGTGTATTCCAGATCAAGCCATCGGTTTCATCAGCATTACTATTACTACTCTACCTGCCATTTTTCCATGAGTGCTACTGAAATCTCTTGCTTCTGGTAAAACAAAACCTTGGAATTTCTGACCCACTTTCCACTGCTGCATAATCTCCAACATTCCTGAATACTGTGATTGATATCAGCAAGCGCTTAATATGAACCAGAGGACTAGTGAGGGCTTTATGACGATGATGATGTTGCGTACTGAAAGTGTTTAACCGAATCCTTGCAGCTGTTTTAGCTCATGCTGTGTTAGTTATTCTATTAATTCTTTAAAGGTGAGAGTCCGTCAGTCATTGGGCCAACATTGGGCTTTTTACGTAACCTGAACTGCTGGAAAGTGTGCCAAATTGTGGAATATGAATACATACAGTGGAGAAAATAAGTATTTTATACACTACCAGCCAGAAAGCAACATGACCCCCACAGAGCGGCCTTGTGTTCATGAGGCACACAAATGAGTCCTATCCCTTTAAGAAAATACTCAGAATATTAAATCATTATGAACCTGATCTACTAAACTAAAGGTTTGCTTGTACTAAATCATTTGCAAACTTTATACCACACAAAGCTTTACTAAACTCGGGCACAAAGGATTACGTCTGTTGAATGAGCAATTTAGTTCAAGTATTCCATTTAGTGTGTTTGTCAGAATATATGCTGATTATCAGAACACAAGCCTGAGAGGAGATGCCAATATAATCAATGTGATTTATCAAACTTTAAAGTGTTTGCAGCCGTTGTTTTTTAATATATATTTATTTATATACATCTGTGGTCCCTTCTCAAGGTTTTTTCTTTTCCCCAGCTAAGGTCTTTTGAGTTTTTCCTTGCCCGGATGTGGATTTAGAACAGGGGATGTCATTGTGAGTTTGTGAAAACCCTTGGAGACACTTGTGATTAAGGGCTATATAAAATTTAAATAATTGATAAATCGATCAAAACCTAAAACTTAAAGCGCTTATTGGTACATTATTTTGTTACAACATTAATACTGCGCTTTGACTTGAAATCCTCAGCAAAATTGTCCCATGATGTCTTGTACCAATATATGTAGGGATTTTTGCATGTATAATCTGACATTTTAAATTAACTACAATGAATTACTACTACCAATACAGGAAACTACAATACGGGACAACACCTACTAGAACTACAGAAAACTGAAATACACGACAACAACTACAAAAAAAATTACAATACACAACTACTACAACAAGAAACATATGTGCTTGCCAACTAGGCTGTCAACACAAAGTACTATTATATTTGGATTGAAATCAAATACTGTGTGTCATCCATCCATGCATTTTCTACCGCTTGTCCTTTTCAGGGTAGCAGGGGTTGGGGTGTGGTTGGGGGAGATAGCTGAAGCCTATCCCAGCTGCACTCGGGCGGAGGCCACGGTACACCATGGACACGTCGCCACCTCATCGCAGGGCCAACACAGATGGACATAAATGTATTTTAAAGAACACAATATTTCCAAATATTTCAGTACACCCTGAGTCTCTGAAATCAATTAAGTCACTTTGGGAGGGTGAATTAGTAGTGCCCTATTTGAGGATAACTGAACAGAGTTTTTAAGTAGTGTTCATAAGTCATCTATTTCTGCTAGACACAGCTTTATTCAATGCAAGCTAATACATCATACCTATAATACCAAGGTCCGACTGGCTAAGATGTATGACGGAAAATTGGTATTATGTGATTGGTGTCAACAGTCTCCAGCTAACCTATTACATACGTTACTTACTACGTCCTTGTGCAGTTATTGGACCGAAATGTTTAATACTTTGTCTTTTGTAATTGGCGAAAAGATCGAACTGAAACTTTTAAGTGGACTATTTGGGGTAACACCGCAGTCATCTACCCTTAGCAAATCCAAAAAATAATCTTGTAGCATTCACTACTTTGTAGACTCTGAGTTAAATTGGAAGGTAACAGGGCCTCCTTGCCACACCCACTGGATTAGAGATATTCTTTATTTCCCCAAAGTGGAGAAAATTAGGCTGACATTGAACGGTTGTTCTGTGAAGTTTTAGGAAGTATGGGTTTGTTTCCTAAATATATGTAAAAGAGACTGATCTGAAATTTAACCCCAATTTAAAAGTAATTGATGGTAGATAATTGATGAGCCTTTTGTCTGACATTCAGGAGTGCAGTTGTCTGTGGCTTCATGTCAATATTTGCCTGTACTTATTTGACTGATGCATGGTTTTTTTTCCTAGTTTATTATTTTTTTAATTGTATGTTATGTATATTTGTGGGTTACATGTTTGGAGGAGAAAAAAGAACATTTGACGTGTGTTCAATTATATTTCTGTAATGTATATGTAAAAAAAAAAAAGTAAACAAATGGATGGTTGACTGGTACCTACTCAGTTTAACACAAATGGACATGATATTTATTTGTCCACATGAACAAGATATTTTCAAAACGGCACATTTTTCTATTCTGGTGTTAAAAAAAAAGAAAAGATTATGCCCAGCCCACATAAAAACACATTCACCGTCTGTCAATGTTCATTTCGTCCAATCAGAACCTTGAAAAAAATCAACCATAGTTGACTTAGTCAAATTATTTGGCCTAAACCGGAATTAAAACCGGAACTAGGTATACATCAAATAATGTTTTGTAGTTTTTTAAGAAATCCGGTATTTATTTTTGGTAGTCCAGACATTAGAGATGCGCGGATAGGCAATTATTTCATCCGCAACCGCATCAGAAAGTCGTCAACCATCCGCAATCCACCCGATCTAACATTTGATCAGAACTGCATCCGCCCGCCATCCGCCCGCACCCGCCCGTTGTTATATATCTAATATAGACGATGCAAGGCATTAGTGAGGTTATAAAGCTTTTGCCTGTTAAAGAAAGGAGACTGATCCAACGCAGCACAGACTTTCGCGTGCCACGCTGTCACGACCCAGATGCACACCAGTGCGCAATCATATGGGAGCCGCGCTGAGCGCACCTCCAAGCGCGTCTCGCTGCCGGCGACGGCCGGGTATATGGGCCCGACGCTCCAGCGCCATCCATTTTCAGGGCTAGTTGATTCGGCAGGTGGGTTGTTACACACTCCTTAGCGGGTTCCGACTTCCATGGCCACCGTCCTGCTGTCTATATCAACCAGGGTGAGCCCCACCCCTTTCGTGAGCGCACTGCGCGCGGAGTGACCCCTGTTACGCGCCCCCGGCAACAGGGGTGGCGGGCAGGTAAGCTGCGCGGGCGGAGCGCGCGGAGTGACCCCTGTTACGAGCCCCTGGCCACGGGGGTGGCGGGCAGGTAAGCTGCTTACCTGCTGCGCGTGACGCCGGCCGCGGCGAAGGCGGACGAGGCGGGGTTTCGGTGCGGTGGGCGCGGTGGTGACCCTGGACGTGCGTCGGGCCCTTCTCGCGGATCGCCTCAGCTACGGCTCCCGGTGGGGCCCTCTCGGGGGAAGGGGCCTCGGTCCCGGACCCCGGCGAGGCGTCGGGGGCCTTCTCCGCTCTGTAAAAGTGTCCATCTCTTTTTTTTTTTTTCTTCTGTTGTGGCATATGCAGCAGGTGCCTGCTCGTTTTTCGTATGTGGGTAACAACATTTAACTATGTATATATATTTCCGAATTGGTTTAACTGCCACCCGCCTGAATCTATTTAAAATCTAATTTTTTTTAATTTCAATCGCCCGACCCGACCCGACCCGACCCGCTGATAAAATCTAATTTTTTTAAATTCCATCCGCCCGATCCGCGGATAATCCGCCGACTCCGCGGTTGTGCCCGCAAACCGCGCATCTCTACCAGACATCAAAATTATTAATGACCCCTACAGGCTGAAGTAGGTATTTTCTATTGTAGTTTTTTTAAGCCATCTCTTTTGTTATTTTGGTAGTTAATAAACGTGGACACATGTGAAAAAGTGCAATATATTTATTTTATATATATATATATATATATATATATATATATATATATATATATATATATATATATATATATATACTGTATATATATATATATATATATTTATATATTATATATTTATTTATTTATTTATATATGCACCTTATTGCTTTTTTATCCTGCACTACCATGAGTTTATGTAACAAAATTTCGTTCTTATCTGTGATGTAAAGTTCAAATTTGAATGACAATAAAAAGGAAGTCTAAGTCTAAGTCTAAATTATCTAGATTCAGCATACTGTATTTTGTATACAGTAGGTTTGTCCAAGATTTTTGTTTTCAAACAAACATAGGACGTTGTTTGAGCGTTATGTACTTTTTGAAATTGCAATCACAGTCATTCACAACTCAATGTGAAGTATATTTAGCATGGTATGCACACACACGGACGATGTAATGACTAGAGTGAGATGAATGCAGCAATATACAGGGACATCCTGAAAAAAAAACCCACTTCCCATCCAATCTGGTGGCGCTTGAGAGGTTCTGCAAAAAGGAATGGGCCAAGAAGAATGGGTGTCCAAAGAAAGGTGTGCCAAGCCTATGGCATCGTATTCAAAAAGACTTGCGGCTGTAATTGCTGTCAAAGGTGCATCAATAAAGTATTGAGAAAAGGCTCTGAATATTTATTTTTTTAATACATTTGCACATTTAAAAAAAAATGTCATATTGTCATTATGGGTTATTGCCTGTAGAATTTTGGAATAAGGCTGTAACATAACAACATGTGGACAAAGTGGAGCGCTCTGAATACTTTCCAGACGCACTGTAAGTCACTCTTTTGCAGTCATTGGTCAAACAAGTATGTCCTTGAAGTTATGCAGTTTAAATTAACAAAAAAAATTACACTAAAGTTTATTGTTACTGTACCGGTAAGACTACATTATTGCCCAGTAGTCTGTTTCTCCTCTCTAATAAAACCTTTGTCCTGACTGTGGCTACCAACCACATGGTGAGAAGTAAATAGAGGAGACCGTGGCTCTCCTTCACTGACATTGTTTATTCATGCGTCTTAGTACGACCGATCAGTTCAATACGTGTGGTCTTTTTTCTTATGTTTTACAGAGTTCTTCATTTCTATTTTGCATTAAAAAAGGCGGCTGCCCCAAACCAAGGTGAGTGGAGTTCGTATTTTGCAGTGGAAAGTTCACACCCAATCCTCTATGAAATGTGCAGCGCAAGATGATGTTTGCACAATATTATTGTTGTTTGGACTATGTGGACTTGAAGCAAAACTTCACTGAAAGTAGACATACAAAAAAGATAAAATAAATAAACAAGACACAAAGATAGAAGTGTCATGGTCTACTCCCCAACATGTTTTTACTTTAGCTCCAGTTTTTGTCTGACATTTGCTGTCTGTACTTGGCCTGCAGGTGACTGGGAGCGAAGCATCCAGGCAGATGATCACAATTAGCAATGAGCACCACACTATGAAGACATCTGATTATTCGTCACAGTTCCTCCACGTATATGTAAACTCTCTAATCTGTGTAAATACTCCTGTTTGCTTGCACCTAGTTTTTGTTTGCATAGTTGCCCTCCCTTGTTTATGGGTTGGTTTTTGTTCCAAGTTGTTACTTTTATATCGATGTTTTCTGGACTGCTTTGTTTCCAAGTTTCCTAGAATTACTTGTTTCCTGACCTTAATCTATAGTTGTATTTCATTTTTGTACATTTTTTACAACTTTTGCCATTGTGTTAAGTACTGGCATGTCTTGTAACCAGGTTCGATGGGCCTGGTGAGCTCATGTCCAGGTGTCCTTGAGCAAGACACGATCCCCTAAGTGGGTTGTGGTTAGCGCCTTGCATGGCAGCTTCTGCAATCAGTATTCCACAATAAAAAGCATATTGGATTCTAAAAACCAAGCTGGGCTACTAAAACTAATAATTTGGAGACAAAATCAAGGGGCAAATTTTAGGTACAGATGTAAACAATCGACTCCAAAACTACGTACAAAGGCCATCAAAACAAGATTGTAAAATATTTCATACTTATTTTCCTCAATCAACAACAAAGTAAGTAATAACTATGCTATTTTTGTGTTGTTTTAATTGAATAAAAGAAAATAAGTGTTGCTCACATTCTTCCCTCTGACTCCACTTGCCTTTAACCTCATGACAAAACAATTTAAGAGGACCCAATTTAAGACCCTACGGACAACTTCTGTGATTATATGGTCGCAATTAAGCAAATTAGAGTCAACTTTATTGATCCCTACGGGCCATTCTTTCCAGATATTATAAGCAAATAGAAAATACAGATGAAAAATGGCTTGAGATCTTTTGCATGCTGGAATTGTCAAGGCTGCAATAACTTTTTGACTAAAATAAAATGTAATGAAGAAAATCCTGCCCAGATGTCTATTATGAGTGTGCTAATTCAACATTGAAGAGTTAGTGCTGCAAAGGGTTGTGGGTATTTGTTCTGTTGTGTTTATGTTGTGTTACTGTGCGGATGTTCTCCCAAAATGTGTTAGTCATTCTTGTTTGGTGTGGATTCACAGTGTGGCGTATATTTCTAACAGTGTTAAAGTTATTTATACGGGCACCCTCAGTGTAACCTGTATCGTTGTTGATCAAGTATGAATTGCATTCACTTGTGTGTTTATACAGAAGCCGCACATATCTTGTAACTGGGCCGGTACATAGTTAGAATGGATGAAAAGCGGACGTGACGACAGCTCGTAGAGGACCTTAAATGCAGTGCCTTTAAGGCATGCCCCCAACACTGTGGTCCGGGCGCACTACGAGATATAATGACTGATGAACACCTTCGTTCGATAATGAGGGATGCCTCAGCTCAAAGCCTGAGCCCCGACATTAATGAACTAGCATCCAAGAAAAGATGGCAGTATCTGGCTTGGGCACATCAGATTAGATCAGTGTGTTGCCAACTGAGCAGTTTAAAGTCCTGAATGGTTGGTTTATTCATTGTTTTTTTTTATTTTCAAATTTATTAGCCTGTGGAAAAAGTTAATGTTGATATTTACCTCAGAAGGCTGCAAATAGAAAAGAGGCATTCAATTTTTATTTAAATTGTATTTGATATCAATGCAAAACTTGTTTGGGTCGCTATTAAAACGTTAATTTGTTCAACTTTGGCTTTGTTCAGTTTTAAATTTTGACCCACTCTGTATTTGAGTTTGACACCTCTGTCATAAGCCAATTTGCTAACAAAAGGGCCTTCTGATGAGACTTAACAGTGAACAAACAAGCCAATTTAAACTTTAATTGATATTAGATGAGGCTTGTTGTTGTTTTTGATGTGTTTTATAACAATGTATTCCATGAGCTCGTTACTTGCATATTTGATTTAAATGCTACTTATTTACCTGTGGACTATCTTGAGCCAGGACACTTAGTTTTTTTTTTTTGCATATCACTGCTTGATTGTTAATTAGAAAAAAATGCCTACTACCTTGTTGAGTTGCTAATTGAAAATGTATTTGCAATCATAAGTGTAATAACATGTTTTAAATCAGTGAAATGAGAATAATAATATCAATGTGCAAAAAAATACTCTGACTTGTTAAGCGATTAATCGTAACAAAGGAAACAAATTGGGTGTGTTACACCAGGCACCGTCAAAAACACTGAAAAAAACAAGTACAATTGAAGGTAGAATGGGTTACAGGGGCCCACACATATATTCTTTCAGGGGTCCCAGGAAACCCAGCAACGGCCCTGACTAGGGATGTCCGATAATGGCTTTTTGCCGATATCCGATATTCCGATATTGTCCAACTCTTTAATTACCGATACCGATATCAACCGATACCGATATCAGCCGATATATGCAGTCGTGGAATTAACACATTATTATGCCTAATTTGGACAACCAAGTATGGTGAAGATAAGGTACTTTTAAAAAATAATAATAAAATAAGATAAATAAATTAAAAACATTTTCTTGAATAAAAAAGAGAGTAAAACAATATAAAAACAGTTACATAGAAACTAGTAATTAATGAAAATGAGTAAAATTAACTGTTAAAGGTTAGTACTATTAGTGGACCAGCAGCACGCACAATCATGTGTGCTTACGGACTGTATCCCTTGCAGACTGTATTGATATATATTGATATATAATGTAGGAACCAGAATATTAATAACATAAAGAAACAACCCTTTTGTGTGAATGAGTGTGAATGAGTGTAAATGGAGGAGGGAGGTTTTTTGGGTTGGTGCACTAATTGTAAGTGTATCTTGTGTTTTTTATGTTGATTTAATAAAAATTAAAAAAAATTTTAAAAAACCGATACCGATAATAAAAAAACTGATACCGATAATTTCCGATATTACATTTTAACACATTTATTGGCCGATAATATCGGCCTAGCCCTGACTGTATGATAGGACATGATGTTGATTAGAGAGAATGTTATTCGTTTTGAAATGTAAACATAACCTTAGGAAAAAAAAATACATTTAAATCATTAGTACAAAAACACAACACTGAAAAACGTTCATATGTATGTGTATTGAAATGGGGTGGATTGAGTAAAAAAGTAAATCAAAGTATTATACTGTACTAATATATAAGACAGTGTGGACAAAGTATAAGTAGTGTGCTGAACCATAGTGTCTGAAATCATGTATCTGGATTTCCTTATCTTGTATTTATTTTAATAATCTATTCCTTATTACTGAATAACTCAATACCTTTTACATTTACATTATTATTAACAATATATTTCTGTATTATGAAATGGTAAACTAGTAAATGTTACACAGGAAATAAACAAATGATGAGTAATTGTTGAGACATGGAAAAGCCATAGCATCAAATAAACTTTCTTCTTTCTATATATACTCCCTTTCAGACCTGGTGATTTGTGAGTGTAAATGTGTGAGGTACTTTAATAACTTATTAGTAACTTATTAGGCATGTAAGTGAAATAAACCATTACCATGGTGGACTGATGGTGACCTGTTTTAAAATGTTCACCTGAGTGAAGAAGGCCAGGTGACAGCCTGCGGGTCAGACAAATGATGGAAAAGAGGTCAGAGCTTTAGCCTGAAGGAAAACACATTTAAGATAACTATCATCTGCCGAGTTATTTTGTGCTTGTAAATGTTGTAGAGAACGTAGAGTGACAAACACAAGCATGCAACAATGTCATGTACAGTGTGAGTCCTGTCTTGTCATAGCTTGATTTCCTCCGGTAGAGAGGAGGTGAAGATAGACATGAAAAAGATGCTTGTTATTAATTTAGGCACCAAACACTCCTTTTCCGCATTACAGCTACACCTCTTTGGATGCTCGAGGCATAGGACAGATTGGCGTGGTCGTCAGTCAGGAAAACATTTACGACAACTGGTTGAAAGTCAGGGTGTGTCAGACGTAACATCGCTTCCCAATCATTATGTACACATCTGGAGTTTGTTTCTACAGAGAAGATGATAACATTGTTGTTTGATGCAGGGTGACAGGCAATGTGTTTTTAGCATCCATTGTTTGAAGAAACAAGTCTTGGACAAGAATAGCAACATAGTCTTGTGGAATGTTCTGCATAGTTCCATTTAAATTTGTTTTAAAAAAAGACAGAAAAAAAACAACTTTACCTTGCACACAACAAATACGCAAGTTTGTTGTAGAGATTAGAGATTGACCGATATGGTTTTTTTTTCAGGGCTTATACCGATACCATTTATTAGTAGTCAAGGAGGCCAATAACTGATATTTGGAGCCAATATTCATTTGAAGTAAAAGTTAGCTACACTTGTCCAGTAAACAACTGGACAAGGCTTTAATTATCATCATTATTTAATTTCTTTAGGACATTTCGGACCAGTAGTGACATGTTGTTTTATGTGGCCCTAATTTTGTGGTCAGTTTAGCACCAAAAAAATCAAGGAATTTGACAAACACCTCTATTACGTGTGTCTAAGGCCCCGTTTACACCTAACCTTATCCGTGTCCACACACAACAATGCCACCGTTTAAGACCCCAGGCCCCCTCCGTCCGCCGTCGCAACGCGACTTAGTACGCATGCGCGGAAAATGCGCACGTCATCGTCACCTCAAGTGTTGCTTTGTGTGCAAGTTCTTAAATTTAACTTATCTGAACAACATCCATTGTTGTGGTATTTCAATTAACTGGAATCCAGTATGCTGTGGGGCCCTATTGTAGTGAATCACACCTGAGACATCATAAATTAATCAAATCTTTATTGGACACAAAAGTACACAATGTGATAAAGAACATTTTACATCAATCAATCTCGGGATATCTGGTCAGGACACTCCTCACTCTTTTGCCTTCACCTTCATTGTCCATTCCTTTTTTGGTGAATTTGTTGAGATGGTGAGTTTGTTGAGTCCGTGACATACATGGCGCACAATGACTGATTCAGTCTGCTTTGCCAGTCCAAAAGCATTCACCATTTTCCGTAGTTACGCTACCTTTTTGATCACATCCACGGGAGCTCGCATTCTCGTTGACTCTCCCTCGACAAATGGAAAAAGTTTTTGCTGAGTAAATTCACAGCTGACCTCGACATTGGAAAGTTCTCTTGCCGTCTGAGAAGTGTTGTATCCAAAATAGCTGCAATCGCTTTCTCTTAAGGTATTCAAGTGTGATTTCCACAAGCGTCTGTATATGTAGAAGAAGGAGAAACAGGGGCATGTCTGGATGACTCGCCTCTATATTTCCAGTGTTTACCTCCAAGTTACAAAACTGCTTTATTGTGAAGCTGGCTGTGGCGCGTTTCTTCTGACGTCACTTCCTGTGTGAGCGCGGTCTTTCTGGCGTCACTTCCTCTCCAAACTCAGTTTGTAAACGATCAATGAGTCCATGCAAAGATAAGTGCCGGAGATTCAAGAAATACACGGCGCACTTAGCCGTGTAAAAATTTGTCCGAGGAGGAGGACGATGGTTTAGTGTGGCTGAAACGGGGCTTAGGCTAAATAATGATTCGTTTAAGGGGTTAAACGACTTAGTGTAGATATAGCCTAATGCTGCCGGTCAAAGCAGCATCAATATTTGCATTTCAAAGTATGGGATATCTCCTGGGAAAATGTATACGAATATGGGACTTTTCAACAAAAATAGCAGTATGGTGACGCAGTGGTAAGCGCTCGTGCATCACAGTGAGAAGGTCCCTGGTTTGATTACCTGTATCAGTGTTTGGGGTATAGGCTGATAGGCAACACTAAATTTGCCCCAGTGTGTGAACGCTTGTCTGTCTATCTTTGTTGACCAACTCACCCCCTCCTCTATATCACAATAACTCACCGTCTACTTATTTTATACAGTTTTATAGCAGTTTATGGATTCAATACATTGTAAGGGCTCCTTCACGTAGCTTATAGTGGCAGTTATACATTTTTCAAGAAAAAATAGTAGTTAAGCAGATATGCATAGGAGGCGACCAACACTGCATTAGAAGAAGAGAAAGGAGGCGTGGCAGCGTGAAATCAACTGAGCAGACGGGAAATTAATTCTCACAAGAACTCAAATAAATGCCCTGTCAGGTATCAAACATATTTGGGGAAAATTATTGACAATGAGAGTAACTTTTATTCCTAAATCAGTGGTTCTTAACCTTGTTGGAGGTACCGAACCCCACCAGTTTAATATGCGCATTCACCGACCCCTTCTTTAGTGAAAAATAAAATGTTTTTTTTTTTCAAATTCAAGAAAAAGTAATATGTTTTTTTACTGGTGCACAAAATTAACCGTGCATGAACATCACCTTGTTCAAAGAACAAAACCAACACAGTGCATGAACTCACAACAAATTACACACCTTACACACATTACCATGAATTGATTAACGTGGACCCGACTTAAACAAGTTGAAAAACTTATTCGGGTGTTACCATTTAGTGGTCAATTGTACGGAATATGTACTGTATTGTGTAAACTGTACTGTTTCATATAATGTATTCTCTTCCTTTGCAATCTACTAGTAAAAGTTTCAATCGATCAATCAAAAAACCTGCAAATCAGATGGAAAATTAGAGGGAACATTGTTTGGGGGTATCCATAATACGCCGATAGGGAGAAGTTTTTATTTACACGATAAGTCGGATGTGTCTTTACATCCGTGGCGGAGGCCCGCTGAACCCGTGAGGCCGACTCACTGAACCCGATCGAACCCAGGTTAAGAACCACTGTCCTAAATGAAATGGGGAAAAAAAGGGTCTCCAGCAAAAAGGGAACGATTCTCATGCAGGACAAAAGGACTGGTGCTTGAGCAGTGGTTATTACTATCTACTTCAGTAAGTATTTATTTACCAAATATCAGCGCCGATAATCGGTTGATCTCTAGTAGACATGTGATGTTCGTGAACGAATCGAGCCTTTTGAGCAGCCTTAAGAGAACGATGGGAGCCAATTCACAGTTGCAAGCCAGTCATTTGGGAGCCATGCTTTTAATGAATTCCCAACGCTGCCACCCGACTGGCGACTGAAATAGAAAATTAGTTGGAGTTAAAAGAAAACGTGGAAACATTTGGATTAATTTTTCTAGTTCAAAATTCAGGAAACTTGAAGCGCCAACTGCAAAATCTACATCAAACTGACTGGGGAGCCAGAAGCAAGATTACAAGTTGTCAAAGACATCAAGGATCTGGATGAATATTGAAACTGCCAGAGCAACTACAACAACATCAACGATCATGGAGTCTGATGGAAAACAAATATTGACATTCAACTACAAAATCACAACGCTCCAAGGGAATACCGAACAAGAAGATCCTTACTCAGGTGCACATTCATCTACACTTATGGACATTTACAGGGCAGAGTGCAGATGTGCACTGAAAACCTTCAGCAGCATGGATCACAATAGTCTGGAATTAGAAGTAAATAAGGATATAGATCCAGGTACAATGTTTTCCTTTCATACCAGGAATAATTGTTTTTATAATACAGATGAACAATGTAATGGAAACATTAAAATCAACAACAGATTTTAATGACCAACCAGAAACCATGGCGTGTGTTCTCTGGGAGTCTGTGAAAGTAGTTATGCAAGGAAAAATTATTTCTTATTATTATACAAGAAAAAAAGGAACGTTTATTAGAGCAAGAACTTGAAAATGAAATCAAACTATCATAAATAGCATATGCTAACTCACAGAAAACGAACACATTTTGAACAAATTGAGAAAACTCAAATTAAACTTAAGAGAAATAATTGATAAGAAAACTCAATTCCTGCTGCAGAGGTTACGCTTGGAGACGTTTGAGCATGACAATAAACCAAGCAAATATTTGGCTAACGAACCTAAACTAAATAAAGAAAAAAGCTCTATACCATCCATTAAGGATTCAGCTGGGAACATTACGCACATTCCTGAGGAAATTAACTCCATCTTTAGAGACTTTTACAGAACGTTATATACACCCCAAATTGACCCATCTCTTTTGAATAGTGAGACATTATCATAATATAGACATACCTCAATTAAATACAAGGCAGGTATCAAATTTAAATCTCGCTATTTCAGTAACTGAAATTCATGATGCTCTTCAACAGATGCCAAACAATAAAGCACCAGGGCCTGATGGGTTCCCTGTGGAGTTCTACAAAACATTTTGGTCACTGCTAGCTCTAATATTTACAAAAATGGCTTTAGAGATGAAAGAAAACTCATTCCTTCCTCCAAATATGACCTCTGCTATAATCAGTCTCTTGTTAAAACCAGATAAAGACCCAACACTTCCATCCAGTTACCAGCCAATCTCCCTGATTAATATTGATTTTAAAAAGTTCCGTATTAGCTAAAAGATTAGAAAAAGTCACTCCATATATAGGACATCCTGATCAAACAGGTTTTATCAAAGGGAGACAATCGTCCAACAATGTAAGCTGTCTACACAAACTGATAAGACTATTGTTATTCATATTCTAAAAACCGCTGTTGTTTCATTAGATGCTGTTTGATAGAGTGAATTGGAATTTTCTTCTAGCTACTCTGCAGAAATTTGGAATTGGCGAATCATTTATAGCATGGATCAAGGTTCTATATAGTTTTCCTACAGCTTAGTTATAACTAACAGTCGAATCTCTCCAAGGTTTCATCTTATGAGGGGCACGAGGCAGGGTAGTCCACTTTGTCCACCACTGTTTGGTATATCTATTGAACCTTTTGCAGCCGCAATTAGACAGCACGCAATTATTAAAGGCATCCATACTGCAACCATTCATCATAAAATAAACCTTTATGATGTATTACTTTTCCTACAAAATCCACATTCTTCTCTTCATGACACAATCTCCCTTTTTGATGAATTCAGTTCTATTTCTGATTACTCCATCAACTAGTCCAAATCTACTGTGTTACCTATTAATTTTGACTTTCAGAGCACCTAATCAACATCACTGCACAAAGGGAACATTAAATAACTGGGTATCAATATTTCTTCCACCTTGTCAGATCTGAATCGCTTGAATTACTCCCCAATCTTAAAATCGATTGAGGATGATCTGGCGCGTTGGAAAACACTGCCCATCTCACTCATGGGAAGGGTTTCTACCGTGAAAATGATGGTCTTGCCTACGGTTAATGATCTTTTTTCAATGATTCCCACCAAACTTTCTCAAATGTGGTTTAAATCACTAGACTCACACATCAATCAGTTTCTTTGGAAAAGTAAACCAGCACGAATCAGCCTTAAAACATTACAAAAACCCAAGCAATATGGGGATCTAGAACTCCTACTTTTTTTCCATTACTTCCTTGCAAATCATCTCCAATACATATTAAAATGGATCAATCCCAATTTTTTAGATCATTTATGGTTAGATATTGAACAATCACTAACAATCCCAATTTTTAACTTGACCTTTATAGGCCAAATCCTTCGAAAACACAACTGCTTTAAAAGTATTAATATACGCACTACCTTAACAGTTTGGATGGAATTTTTTAAAACAACTGGTTCCTAGCTCACTCCCTGCAAATTTACACCTATTTAGAATAATCCTGATTTTCTGCTCTACAAGAAGCCATTGAACTTTCCAACATGGTATGATAAGGGAGTCAGACGCCTTGGAGATATAATCAATGGAAACAGTTGAATCTCTTTTCAAGATTTAATAATACAGTATATAATAAATCCTAACAAATTCCTAGAATATATACAAATCAAATCTGTAATCAGCGCAAGATTCAACAAAAAATAACATGGGAAAGTAATCCCACTATCGTTAAATTCTTCAAAATATCTGCCCCGAAAGCTTTATCCAAATTATATGCTTTATTAACAACAAAAGATAACACAATAGGTATCTCAACTTCCAAATGGCACTCAGATGTATTCACAAGCTGTGACCTAGGATTCTGGAAATAAATATGCCTCAATACTTCTCCTTCGATTAAGATTCCAAATTTACGGCTGATTTAGCTCAAAACACTTTACAGAATACATTACACCGGTGAAAGAATGTTTAAAATGGGTTTAGCTGACTAGCATTTGTGTACACTGCTCAGATAATATGATAGATAACTACTTAAACTCAATGTGGTTCTGTGCTCCCGTTAATAACTTCTGGCGTGGAGTGCGCGAGAATCTATCATTGGACTTAAAGATTCCCATTTCCAACCTCCCCCTCACTCTGCCTGTTGGGTGATCTCTCAGCAACTGATTTTGATATTAACAAAACATACCTCATTATCAACGCATTAGGCATCGCCAAGAAAACTATTGTCATGAATTGGAAATCTAAAAATAATTTATGTATAAACTTTTTCAAAAAACATTTTATTAGATCATATCGTTTTGGCAAGAATTTTCTGCTGAATCAGAACAACAACTGACAGAATTCCGATCTCTTTGGGCACCTCTAATTAATTTCCTGACCTGACTACCATAGAGGTCGGGGCTGTGGCTCTGCCCCTAGGGGTCTCGCTCCGTGGATGGGGGGTCCTGAATGTTGGTGGGGCCGGGTGCCGTGGGGTCGGGTGGGTCTGCAGTGTGTTCCCTGGTTCCGGCCTGGCGGGCTTATCCATGCGTAGTCTAGCGGATGCGGGTGGATGGGGGTGCTTGGGCGGGGGTTGGGTGTGTGTGAGGCTGGGGAGGTTGCTTTGGGTTTAGTGGTGGACTGTCGCTCTCGTGGGAAGTTGGGCGGGGGCTGCGCCCGGTGGACTGGGGGGCTTGCCGCTGTCGGGCGGGGGCCAGCCCATGCCCCTCTGGCTTCGGGTCTCCTTGGGCTTCCTCCTTCCCCTGGGGGGTAGGGCAGGTTCTGGCTTGGGCCGCCCTGCGCAGCGGCCGTGCGGGCCCGTCTGGTGTCGGGTTGGTGGGGGGTTGCTCTCTCCTCTTATTGGGGCCCCGGCGGTGCTGCCCAACTGCCCTGCGATAGTCCCTCTCCTGTCTTTATTTATTTATTTATTTTTATTTATTATATTATTTTTTTTTTTTTCATGTATTTTCTTTCTTTTTCTTAACTTTATATTTTTTTTTTCAATATGTATGTGTGTGTATATATGAATGTGCGTGTGTGTGTGTGTGCGTACGTGTGCCTGTGTGTGTGTGTGTGTATGTATGTATTTATATATATATATATATATACAGTGTTGGGACTAACGCGTTACAAAGTAACGCGTTACTGTAACGCCGTTAGTTTCGGCGGTAATTAGTAATCTAACGCCTTATTTTTTTTTATTCAGTAATTTAGTTACCGTTACTACATGATGCGTTACTGCGTTATTTTACGTTACTTTTGATGTAGTATCGGCTAGAAACAGAAGCGCTGCGGTGTCATTCTTCTGAATCTTCCTCTGTCACAAGCCGGAGAGAAGAAAAGAGGCGCGGTCTATGTGTGTGTGTGTGTGGGTGTGGGGAGGGGATGAGGCACACAACTGATCCGCGGTTTGATATATGAAACAAAAAAAAAAGTTGTTGGCACGTTCAGTCCACACACAGCGTGGTCATGGCGAGCGGAGTAACGGAGGAGCTTGAACGCCCCCGCCATTGAATCGCTGTGTTTATAAGTGCAGACTCGGTTGTGCAAAACGAGGGTTTTAAACACATGCTGAACGTGCTTGAACCACGTTACGACATCCCGTCGCGCACCCACTTCAGCAATAAGATTGTGCCAGATCTTTATGAGCAGGAGAATAAAAAAGTTGTGGATGAACTATCCCGAGCATCATCTGTTGCGCTCATGACAGACGGCTGGACGTCCATGGGAACTATAAGCGCTCACTTCATCACAGCAGACTGGGAGATGAGAAGACACGCCCCCTCTACGAGAGTCACCTTGCACAGGTACTGACACAAGCAGTGGAGGAATGGAAGATAAAGATATCCCAGTCACACGTGATAATGCCAAAAATCAAATAATTACAGAGAATGAGGCAGGACTGGGACCACAGATAGGTGCTTTGCACATGTAGTGAATTTGGCATCCCAGAAGGGAATCTCAGTCAATAGGATGGAGCGCCTCTTTGGGAGGATCAGGAAGGTTTCTTACTTCCACCCAAGCACAACAGCTGCTCATGTGCTTAAGACAAAGCAAGAAATGCTAAAGCTGCCTGCTCATACATGATGTCCCAACGAGGTGGAACTCCACTTATGATATGTTGGAGCAGCAGGCAGCTATATACTCTGCATTGACCCACAACACCCTGAAGACAAATGTCACCCTGTTTGATGATGATGTGAGAGTGGCAGGTGAGGTCCTCCAGGTGCTTAAACCCCTCAAAAGTGTTCCATCTCTACTGAGCACTGAAACTTCACCATCTGTGTCAATGATCCTGCCACTGAAAACAAGTATTCTAAAATCCATGGCTCCAAGTGTGGAAGACAGCAGCATCACTCCAGATGTCAGGCTTTATGTTTCAAGGAAGATGATGTGCCTTCTTATGTTGCACTTTAACTTGTTTTTTATTCATGGTCATTGGTCCAAGTTTAAAGAAAGGAGGAATGCCTTTTTATGTTGCACTGTTTTTCATTAATTATGTTAAAAGGAAAATAAAAATGTATGTCAAGTTGATCAACAGATTGTATTATTCTCCAGTGCAATAACAGTACTGAAATGAAGGCAAAAAGGGCATTAATGGGAGCTTTAAAAAAAAAAAGAAGAAAAAAAGAAGTAACTAAATAGTTACTTTTCCCAGTAACGCATTACTTTTTGGTGTAAGTAACTGAGTTAGTAACTGAGTTACTTTTGAAATAAAGTAACTAGTAACTGTAACCAGTTACTGGTTTTCAGTAACTAACCCAACACTGTATGTATATGTGACGGTCCACAACTGTATGTGGCAAAATGCAGCTCCACACTGCTGTCGCTTCAACATATCACTGGCACCAGGTGGATTATGAATTTCTTTTATTACAGTGTCCTGCAAAACAGTGCAAATTGTGAGACTGTGAGTCCACTTGGGTCACGGGATTCTCAGTTAGAAGGCTTCACAGTTCTGATGTTTGACATAATAAAACCACAGTTTCATTTTACAAACAACATGTTACATTTGAGTGTGATCGTATAGTGTTTAAACCAAATCTTCATACTAATTATCATATTCATTCTCTCAGTTGGTTTCACCTGTACTGATATTGGTATACTTAAATTTACAATAATCCTTTTTTTAATATGCAAAATACACAGTAAATTGACAGTCACTACATTTTACAGGATGTCCCTGAACGCACCTCGCATCCAAAATGGCTGCTTCAAACCATGCGGTTGATAAACCAGGCTGCGGCCTAGCCAAGCTACCATTAGCATCATAATAATAGGTGAGGACAGCAATATGAACAACAAACCAATCACAGTGGCATGAAATATAATGTTACCTGCAAAACAGTGCAAATTGTGAGACTGTGAGTCCACTTGGGTCACGGGATTCTCTAAATAACACATCAACAATCACCAATTAGTTTACACAGTAAAAGTGTGTTATTGTCTTCAAAATATCACTCTAAGATACAGTTTTGGTCAATACCAATTAGCGAACCTTTTTATGTGTACGTTACAAAGTACTAATCAAAATATAAACAGTCAATATTCACTAATTAGTAATCAATCCCGGACAATGCAAAAACGTGTCTCACCAGTTAGAAGGCTTCACAGTTCTGAGCACTTCCCGCAGGTAACCGTACATACCACTTCTCGCCAGCAACAGGCGCTGTTGCAACACTTCATTCATAATTTAATCAAGCATAATGAACGTCTGTTTCTACACCGTTACATACACCCCCCTTAAATTATGCTGAAGTGAAGCAAAACATGAACAGTATCAACGACAAAAAGTAGAAACAGTATGAGAATCTCGGGCAATGATGTACAACGGAAAAGTCAATGTCAGAAATTCTTCCTCAAGAAGTGTGTAGGCACAGGAGGGTACCAAAACCTGTACCTATCACAGACCAGTAGAAATGCCATATACATTTCACATACACATACATATCTACGCCCAGCAGTGGCGCTACTAGCGTCCAGCATAGCAAATCAATTTTTCATTAATCAATTGTCCTAATACAAGTCAACAATATGACAGTTTGTCCCGAAATCAAATCAAAGAATTACACCCATACTACTGGTGGTACAACAACCCTCTGGAATGACATCTCCCAAATAAGTCTATTGGGTGGCCTAATACTTCTACCACACCTTGTGGAGACTAAGGGTCCCTGAGTGTCTAGCGGGTGTGTGCAGACTACTTCTTCTAACTCAACTTGTAGTGGGGACGAGTTGTCTAGGACAACAGGAATGTCTGTCAAATCTGGTGTGTGAACTACAGGGTCAAGTGAAAGTTCAGTGCATGCGTGACTCATGTGGCTGCTTCCAGATCCGTCAGGGAGGTTGATCGGCAATTCCACAGACTGGCCTTCCATAATGCCATCCATCTGACAGCCTCCATCGAGATGATCATCCTCAATTTCATCATCAGTTCCTGCATCTGCCTGAACCGGTGACTGCATGAGCCATTCCTTAGTCCGTGCTTGAACATCATCCTGATCACACAAAACACTTGTCTGGTTATCGCCACACTCTGTATCTGACTGTGACTCATCAGAAATTGCCTGGGCTTCATCACACCCAGGGAATGTCAGGAAATCAACTGGGAGCAACAAGTTCCGGTGTACTACCTTTTCTTTCCCTGAAGCATCACGAATCCTGTACACATTGATCCTTGATCTCACAGACACAACGTCAAAAGGGGTTGAGTCCCATCGGTCTGCAACTTTCCTCTTCCCTTTTTCACCTCGATTGGCAAGCAGCACTCTGTCACCCACAACTAACTGTGACCCTTTAACCTTGCGGTTGTATATCTTAGCATGACGATCCTGCTCATCAACTGCATGCTGTTTAGCAATCCGTGTGGCCTCGATGAAATCCCTTTTTAGATGGCACACAAACTCACTGTGGCTGACAACGGTGGAGTTCTCCAAGACATGATGGAACATAACGTCGACAGGCAAGCGTGGGACACGACCAAACATCAGGTAAAATGGGGCAAAGCCCGTGGTCTCATGCACTGTACAGTTATAGCAAAACGTCAGAGTCTGGAGCATTTGCGGCCATCTGGACTTGGATTTTGGGGAAAGGGTCCTAATCATACCTCCAAGAGTTCTGTTGAATCTTTCAGTGATACCATTGCCCATTGGATGATATGGAGTCGTGTGGGACTTTTGCACTCCCGCCATCTCAAGAAGATCCTTGATAAGCCTACTCTCAAAGTTAGCTCCCTGGTCCGAATGAATCCTTTTAGGGAATCCATAGATGCAGAAAAACCTGTCCCACAGGCATCGGGCAACTTGCTTTGCTGATTGGTTTCTGCAGGGGAATGCAAGAGCCAACTTTGAGGAATGGTCTGTCACAACAAGGACATCAGTGCATTTATTTACACCTGATTCCGCTGTCCAAAAATCAATACACACTAATTCCATGGGAGCCGAAGTGCGGACGTTCTCAAGAGGTGCACGGGCTTCTGGTTCAGGTGTCTTACCCAAAATGCACCTCTGGCAGTTCACAACATGTCTCAAGGTATCTTTTTCCATTCCTATCCAGAAAAATCTTTCGCTGGCCAAAGAGAATGTCCTAGAGCGGCCCTGATGACCAGCTGCGTCATGAACGCCATGTAAGACTTGTTTCTTCAGCGAGTCTGGAACGACAAACTGAAAGATTTTCCTGTTCATGAAGCGGTCCTTCTTCACTCGATAGAGAATTCCACCACGAACTTTGAACTTATCCCAGTGTCTCAACAATCTGAGCACACAGCTCGACTCAGTCGTTCTTTCATGTCTTGACGGTCTTTTGTGTCGGTTCACATAGAAGAGAACTCTGCTAACGGTGGGGTCTTGCTGCTGAAGATTTTGTAGTTGACTGTGAGGGACAACAACAGATGAATCTTCTTTGGGCAGCTGTAGTGATGTTGGACTCGTTCCTGGCAGCAAAGAGACACCGCCAGTCCGGTGTGCGTCCAACACTGCGGACACTTCTCCAGCAGCAATTGCACCTCCAGGTGACTGAGAAGAAACTTGTCCTTCGGTCGATTGGCCTCCTGCAGATCGAACAGCTTGACAGTTGGTGGTCAAACGGAAAGCATGTTGTACAGTATCATTCACAACTCCATTAACTTGATCCAACAAAGACAGATATGGCTCCTTTACCAAACGATGACTGACACAGGACTGCACAAAGGGCTCACGACTCAAGGCATCAGCCACTGTATTCTTGGGCCCTGGCACATATTTCAGGTCAAAATCATAAGCTGCCAGTTTTGAAATCCATCTTTGTTCACAGGCATCCAACCTGGGTTTTGTCAAGACATAGGTCAGGGGATTGTTATCAGACCATGCAGTAAAGTGCCTCCCTTTTAGCCAGTGGGAGAACTTTTCACATATGGCCCATTTTAAAGCGAAAAATTCCAGCCTGTGAGCTGGATAGTTCAGCTGGGCTCTTGACAGCGTTTTACTAGCAAATGCGACTGGCTTTGCAACTTCTTCCCCAGCACTGAGCTGGGACAGAACAGCTCCGATGCCATCAAACGAAGCATCTACAGCAAGAATAAAAGGCTTTCCGAAGTCAGGATGAGCCAGTGTTACCCTTTGGGACAGGTCACATTTCAGAGTTTCAAAGGCTTTCTGACACTCGGTTGTCCAGTCCTCTGCTGACAGCTTGACACAACTCGACTGCTTCAATTTAGACTTCATTCCTCGCCTGGCCTTACCAATTGCCTTCTGACCCGAGATGAGCTTAAATAGGGGTCTAGCCTTAATGGAGCAATCCTCAATAAAATGTTGATAATACAACACCATCCCCAAAAAAGATCGAATCTTCTTTTGAGAGGGAGTGACACCATCACTATCCATCAGGTCAGATGCCTGCACTCTGCAAATAGCTTCAACCTTTCCAGGGTCTGTTTGGACTCCTGACTCAGATATAACATGGCCAAGAAATCTCACTGATCTCCTGAGAAAGTGGCACTTCTTTGGCGCTAACTTGAGGTTGTGGTCCTTCAAACGGGAGAAAACCATCTCCAACCGTTCAAGCGCTATCTGTTCTGTTGGACCAAAGACCATGAGATCGTCAAGGTAGCACAAGAGGCTAGTGAAATTCTCATCCCCGAAAATAGAGAGCATCATCCTCATAAATGTAGCGGGGCTGTTCGAGAGACCCTGTGGCATTCGGTTGTACTCATGAAGGCCAAAGGGGGAGGAAAAGGCGGTGTACTTCTTGTGTCCTTCAAATAGAGGTACATTGTAGAATCCTGACGTGAGGTCCATGGTGGAGAAAAAGACATTTCCTCCAAGTGCGGCAAGAGCATCAGCCTGATGAGGCAGTGGGTGTGCGTCTCTCATTGTCCTCGCATTGAGCCATCTGAAATCAGTGCAGATGCGCAAATTTCCGTCTTTCTTCCAAAACAAGAACCAAGGGTGATGCATATTCACTTGTGGATTTCCGAATTATGCCCTTTTCTTCCATCTCACTGAGAGCGGTTCTTAGCTTCTCATAGTAATTTGGTGGCACCCTGCGATAAGGCAGGCGGAAAGGCCTCTCATCCACCAGATGTATCTTGTGCACAAAGTCAGATGCTTCCCCACAGTCCATCTTGTCCCGCGAAAAGATTGTCTCATGTTTCTCGATGAGCTGGAAAAGCCTGTCTCTCCAAAGGTCGGAGACAGCGCAAGCATCCAGATCCAAATCTTGCAGACCAAGCCTGTACAGCGCTGCCTTGATGTCTTCCTTAGACCTTTCTTCTGTAGCAGCAGACATAACTTGGGAGTGAACTTGGATGTGGTCAGGCTGAGACAAATCTTCAACAGCAACACAGGAAAACACATCTGCTAGCTTTGAGTTTTTCTTAAGCAACACAGGCTCACTGGTGGGGTTGATGACTTTCATGGGCAGGTACCGATCACCCCACATTGGTGAAATCACCCTCCCAACTAGAATCTTCCTTGATCTACACCGTGACTGGGTCGGTTCGATCATCACTGTGCTGCCAACTGACAAAGGTGCTGAGGCAGGAAGCTTACCCCAAACAAGGTGTTCACTCATCGGCTGGAGCATGACACATTGCTGAAGCTTCAGCGTTCCAACCTTGTCAGGCACAGTTTCACCCCTCCATTTCTCTGTGTTAGAAAGGAGAGAGAAGAACCGGTGGCAATCTTCATCAATGACGCTGCTAGGCTCTGACATGAGTCGCCAGTAACTCTCAGTCCCTCTCATCAGTTGAAGAATCTTTTTTATGGCATTACTGCCCAGGATCATGTCGTCTGTCTGTCCAGGAACAACAAACATAGGTACAGCCAGCTTGCATTCATACACCACTACTTCCACATCATAAACAGCTGAAGGGGTCACTTGATGGCCACCACATCCAATAATGACAACACCATCTGCTGAGTGTCGCTTCATGTTTGGAATGTGCTCCAACAACCGGGCTATAGCACGCTCACTTAATGTGCAACCTGTAGAGCCACTATCAATCATCGCTTTCAGGGGAATACCACTTGATGTGACAGTAGTGTAGAACAAGCTATCAGACTTCTGAATTCTGTGTGTGCCTTGGAAAACAACTGTTCTATCTGGGGGTATGTCGGAACTGAGTGACTCAAACATCGACTCTAAATCATTGGAAAAACTATTGGGAGGGTCATTAACAGGATCTACACCGACCTCCCTCTGGTGCAGATCAATCAGTTTTCCGACTGTGCAGCTGGCGTGAACCTCGCCTGGGCAGGACAATCGCGCCTGGTGTGGTCAGGTGAGTAGCACTGAAAACAGAGTCTATTCCTACGGCAGTGAACAAGTGCAGAGTGAGCCACGTCACCACAAACAGCACAAGGCGAGTTATCCAGACCCACAATTCTGGAGAACTGTGTCTTAGGTGGTCTGGCCGCAGGGTTACGTGCTTGAGCAGACCGCTCCAGCAAAATCTTTTCCAACATAACTATGACACGTTCAAAGGCATTCGAGTCTGTACCCTTAGCTGTGTTAGCCTCTTGAGTGTCAGAATGACCAACTGCAGTGTGAAGCATATCAACATTGTTCACATACACACGTTCATTGGCCTTCCTACTCATCACAGCAGCATCCTTTGAGCAAAACTCTGTATGATATTCATCCAGCACAGCCTGGACTTCCACAGCCGACCACTTGTCAATCGTCTTTGATCTGAATGTCATGGAAAGATCTCTGGAGGGGCAATTCTTTATAAACATACGTGTCACCTCAAGGGCGGGGCAGTCCAAATTCTTGCCTTGTTCCCTGAGGCGGTCAGCTGCAACGTCAGCAGCTTGGTTGAGTCTCAGCCAGTAGTCGTATGCATCTTCATTTGCCTTCGGCAACGTTGTGTAGAAGTCTGCCAGGGGAAGAGGTGAGCAGGGCACAGCAGCAAAATGCTTACGAAGAAGGCTATAGATCGCATCTGGATTCTTTGTAACATCAATGCCACTATTCCTCGTGCCAAATTTCACAATGTCTCTTGCTCTGCCTCTGAGGTGGACAAGCATTTCTTCTGCCTGATTCTCCATGTTGATGTCAGACCTCCTTATGTAGTTCCTCATCAGGTCCTCCCATTCGTGCACATCCACCGCATCCGTGTCATCTCCCCTAAAGGACGGAGGTTCCTTCACCTTCCTGTGCGATACCTGACGCACTTGTGAGGAGTCCAGACTTTGTGTTAGTGTGTTAATGGGCGTGTCACAAACACCTGAGGCACTAGGTGTCGGCATAGTATGTGCTGGCCCTAGACGTGTAACTATACTGTCAGCTAGCTGCTGGCCAACGTGCCTTATAATGTCACTCATCTGGCCGACTACATCGTGTGACTGTAAAGTGGGATCTGCTGTGGGTGTAACAGTAACCTGTGTGTTCAATGTAGTATTCATGTGGTGGCTTTGAGAAGGAACCCTGTCTCCACTAACTGAGTGAGCCTCTACTGGATCCTGTCTACCCCCCGCCACATGAGCTACATCCCCTTGAACAGGACTGTCAAACTGCAACACCAATGGGATCCCTCTACCTCTGCCAACACTTCTATGTAAGGGTGTACTAGTGTCAAACTTTAAATAGCTCATTTTGAAATATCAAAATAAAATAGCACAAAAATCACAATATGGATACCAAAAAAACAGGTAAAACACTCAAATTGGACACAGTGCACACAGCTAACACCCCGTCCACCTGATGGCGTAATGAAAAAGCCGTCCAGCAAGATGGATCCGGTCCGATGTGAAGAGCCAAATTCGACGGGTCACGGCACCAATGTGACGGTCCACAACTGTATGTGGCAAAATGCAGCTCCACACTGCTGTCGCTTCAACATATCACTGGCACCAGGTGGATTATGAATTTCTTTTATTACAGTGTCCTGCAAAACAGTGCAAATTGTGAGACTGTGAGTCCACTTGGGTCACGGGATTCTCAGTTAGAAGGCTTCACAGTTCTGATGTTTGACATAATAAAACCACAGTTTCATTTTACAAACAACATGTTACATTTGAGTGTGATCGTATAGTGTTTAAACCAAATCTTCATACTAATTATCATATTCATTCTCTCAGTTGGTTTCACCTGTACTGATATTGGTATACTTAAATTTACAATAATCCTTTTTTTAATATGCAAAATACACAGTAAATTGACAGTCACTACATTTTACAGGATGTCCCTGAACGCACCTCGCATCCAAAATGGCTGCTTCAAACCATGCGGTTGATAAACCAGGCTGCGGCCTAGCCAAGCTACCATTAGCATCATAATAATAGGTGAGGACAGCAATATGAACAACAAACCAATCACAGTGGCATGAAATATAATGTTACCTGCAAAACAGTGCAAATTGTGAGACTGTGAGTCCACTTGGGTCACGGGATTCTCTAAATAACACATCAACAATCACCAATTAGTTTACACAGTAAAAGTGTGTTATTGTCTTCAAAATATCACTCTAAGATACAGTTTTGGTCAATACCAATTAGCGAACCTTTTTATGTGTACGTTACAAAGTACTAATCAAAATATAAACAGTCAATATTCACTAATTAGTAATCAATCCCGGACAATGCAAAAACGTGTCTCACCAGTTAGAAGGCTTCACAGTTCTGAGCACTTCCCGCAGGTAACCGTACATACCACTTCTCGCCAGCAACAGGCGCTGTTGCAACACTTCATTCATAATTTAATCAAGCATAATGAACGTCTGTTTCTACACCGTTACATATATATATATATATATATATATATATATATATATATATATATATATTAGGACTGGGCAAGTTAATGCGTTAATTTCGAGTTAACCCATCAATCTATTAACACCGACAATTATTTCATCGCGCATTTGCGTATGTTGTTTACATGCTTTTATTTTGTTAACACCTATTGCTGGCTCCTGCGGAAAAGGAAGGAGAACGCGGAAGAAAACAAAACAAGCATGGAGAAGAAGGGTAACTCAACGGAACTTTTACAGGGTCATTTTCATCTTAAAGTACTTCCATGCGTCGGATTTGACAGAAGCAAAGTGGTTTGTAGCCACTGCCAAGCTGAAATTTCTTATCACAGGAGTACTTCCAGTCTAAAATATCACCTTAACGCGAAGCACACTGTTGATGCGAGCAAACCATTCAACAAAGCAGAAAGTGGAGCCAGGCTTCGGCAGACTACGTTAAATGCAGCGTGCGGTAGAAGTATAGATAAACGAGAGCAAGAGAAGCTAACAAATGCCATAGCGAAGTGGATAGTTACAGACTGTTGGCCCATTAGTGTTGTGGAAGACGCCGGCCTGAGAAACATTGTGCGAATCGCATCAAGTGACAGCACGTATGAGCCGCCATCAAGACGCACCATGGCAAGAAGAATACACAAGTTGTATGAAAAGGAGAGGACAGTAAGCACAGTAAATCCCAGCAGTGAATTTTTTTGAGCGTCACCTCTCTCTAATAGGGACATTTGGTACTGAATATAGACTGGTTATGCTACTTCATGATGACCGTAAAACTTTTCTGTTGTTACCTCAGAAATTGCCTGTAGAATTGTTGTGATTGTGGCTCAGAACTTTGTTTTATTTTTCATAAGGAACAGTATAATATTAATGCCCAGGTAGTGGCAATAAGCTTTAATTTTGTATTTGCTTTGATAACATTGTTGAAGCTGAGGCTGAAGATTTACAAATATTTTGTTTAACTGATAACTGTTTAAAAATGTGTTTGCACAGTAAATGTTATGGCACTTTAATTCATAGGACAGTACATTTAAAATTAATGGCCGTCAAGTTCTAAGAATGAACAAACTGCACCGAGTTGAGTGAGATTCTCTGAAGGAACTCCATTATTAACATGGACTTTACATTCTAGTCCCCTGTAAAGGAAATCCTAGCAGTGAAGTGTTTTGTGCTTAACCCTTTCTTTTCTTTCTCCCTGATAAAAGAAAATGTTTTTGCTGTTACCTCAGAAATTGCCTGTTCAGATGTTATGATTGTGGCTCAGGGATTTGTATGTAGATTGTATTTATTTTCCATAACACAGAGGATAACTTAAATACCCTGGCAGTGGCAATAAGCTTGAATGTTTGTATTTACATTGTTTAAGTTGATTTTCATAAAATATGCTATTTAACTGCTACTGTTTAACAAGTACTGATTTAAATTGTGTTTGCACAACAAATGTTTTGGCGCTTTTGTTCATATGGGAGAATATTCCAATAAAGGTGAACTACACACTACTTTTGAATTCATTATTGGATTTTGCGTATACAATCGTTGCCCAGCCCTAATATGTGTATATATATATATATATATATCCATCCATCCATCCATCCATTTTCTACCGCTTATTCCCTTTGGGGTCGCGGGGGGCGCTGGAGCCTATCTCAGCTACAATCGGGCGGAAGGCGGGGTACACCCTGGACAGGTCGCCACCTCATCGCAGGGCCAACACAGATAGACAGACAACATTCACACTCACATCCACACACTAGGGCCAATTTAGTGTTGCCAATCAACTTATCCCCAGGTGCATGTCTTTGGAAGTGGGAGGAAGCCGGAGTACCCGGAGGGAACCCACGCAGTCACGGGGAGGACATGCAAACTCCACACAGAAAGATCCCGAGCCCGGGATTGAACCCAAGACTACTCAGGACCTTCGTATTGTGAGGCAGATGCACTAACCCCTCTTCCACCGTGAAGCCTATATATATATATATATATATATATATATATATATATATATATATATATATATATATATATATATATATATATATATATATATATATATATTGGGAAATCTGTGTGTATGTATGTATGAGTGTGTATATGTATGTGTGTACGTGTATGTGTTTTTTGTGTTTTGTGTATGTGTTCTTTGACCTTAGGAGGATTTTGATGCAGCGCTGGATTTGTCTGGAGTTTGGACTGAACTTCCATAACTTTGGGATTCTTGACAGCTGTGAGCCTTTTGCGTTTTTCTTGCTTTTTACTATCAACCTTTGTGCCTTTGTTCACAATCTCGATCAGTTCTTCATCTGTTATAGCTCTAAGACTCAGATAAGGCAGTGTGGAATTTCATTGAGTCACTTAAGTGTCTGATTTAAATTGAGTGCAGGAACTGCTGCTGAATAGTGTCTTGGCTATAATGATCAACAACCTCTTCATTGATTACCTTCCAAAGGAGTTTTTCTTTAAGTTCAATGACACGAAAAACAATAATCAAGTCTGTTTGGGCCCTTGCGAGATGTTTATTAGTTGATGGTAGATGTCAATAGAGCTGTCCACTCTGTAGTGACCCTTGAGAAAGGTGAGGAGCGCTTTGAGGGTCAGTCCACGTTTGATCTCCAGCATGTCTCTTAGCAGAAACCCTGGAGTGAAAACTCTGATAACAGCCTTTCTCCTTGGCCAGTGTGGCCTTTCTCATTTCCGGCTTCAATTTGGCACAGGAAACTCAGATAAGACAGCTTGTCCTTGTCCTTGTCCTTGTCCAAAGATCCTACACTCCCTTCTCAATGTTACTTCAGGCAAGGTTAGGTCTGGTCAGCTCCGGAGTGATGATCCAGCTGTCATTTGAAGCGGGGTATGATGCAAGAAAAACTTTTTATCTGGACTTTCCTCTGAAACTTGATGGTTGTTTTATGATTGGGTAAAGTTGTCGTCTGCTTACTCCTTGGATCTTTTTCTTCTTCTTTTGTATGAGACAGCTAGGCGATGTCGCTCAGCCGCTGCAGCCAGCTCACTGTGTCAGGGCTCAGATTATCGAGGTCCAGGTCATTGGGTGGGGGAAAAGTGAGGCACTCGTGGATGATGTGGTGGGCGGTCTGTTCCTTGGCTCCGCATGGGCAGGCTGCTGATGGGCGCAGACCCCAGCGGTGCATGTTGCCACTGAATCGGCCAACACCCATCCATATCCGGTTTAGTGTTGACCAGTTCTTGCGAGGAAGGTCAGCGCCCGGTGGTAAGCTTGTATTTGGGTTGACTTAGAGTTGAGGGGGTCAGGGGTCTCCTGCCAGCGGATTCTCCATGCTTCAAGTATGTTGAATTTGGGTCCACCAAGAGTTGCTGGGGGGCGGGAGAACGGGCGCTGGGAGGGTAGGCCTAGGCGACCAAGGTCTTGGGAGTCTGCTCTAAGTTTGTGCAGGAGATGGGTTGGATCCTGCAAGGCCTTACTCACAAGCCTGTGTGTGTGGTTTTCCCTGCGTAGGGCGGCTGGTGCGATGCCAGATAGTACCGAGAGGAACTCCGTTGGGGTGGGTTTCAGGAAGCCGGTGACAATTCTCATGGTCTCGTTGAGGGTGATGTCGAGTTTCTTGGCATGTGTGCTGCGGCACCATGCAGGGGAGGCATATTCTGCCACCCTGTACACCAGGGCAAGGGCACCGGTTCTTAAAGTGGAGGCGCTTGCTCCCCAAGACGAGCCTGCTAGTCGGCGTAGGAGGTTATTCCTGGAGGAGTTTTTGGCACGCAATGATTCAAGGTGTTGTTTGTACATCAGCTGCCTATTCAGTTTCACTCCGAGGGTATGTGGGAGTTGGGTTGTGTGGCAGGGGTGACCCGTTGACGTTAACTGTGAAAGCCGTGTAGGTTGTTTTCGCAACACTCAGTTTAAGTCTCCACGTTTTCAGGTACCCTTAGGGTCTCCCCTACTGTTGACCAGTTTCTGTCTGAATGTAAATGGACGAGGTCATTTGCATATACGTACTGCCTTGATGTTGTGGAGGGCAGACCGCTGATGTATAGGTTGAAGAGCAATGGGGCCAGTACTGATCCTTGGGGGACTCCATTTTTGAGACGCCGTGGGAGGCTGACCTGTCCAACGCTTGTCTTCAGTATGAAGCTGCGGTTGGAGAGGATAGTACATATGTAGCGTACTAGATGGTGGTCTGGAGCACTCCGGAGGAGCTTCAAGATAAGGCCCTGGTGCCAGACAATGTCATAAGCCGCGCTGAGGTCCACCAGAACAACGCCCGCTTTGTGACGTTTTTCGAAGCTGTCTTCGATGTCGTTCGTCAGCTTTACAATTTGGTAGACGGTGCTGCGTCCGCAGTGGAATCCTGGTTGTTGGTCGGGTAGTTTGGGGTCTATAGTGGGGTCCAGGCGGTCTAGGAGGGGTCTGTCCAGGACCTTGAATGGGATGCAGAGAAGTGAGATTGGGCGGTAGTTCTTGGGGTTGTCCGTTGGTTTGTTGGGTTTGGATAGGGCAATGATTGTTGCTCTTCGCCAGATCCTAGGTATTGCTAGCCTGTTGAAGCAGGAAGAATAAAACTCATTGAGCCAGTTCTGACATTTTTGGCCACAGGGTAGCAAGAATTACGGTGGGATGTTGTCTGGCCCCTGGGCTTTCCTGCTCTTCAGTTGTCTGATGGCAGTGGAGAGCTCTTCAGATTGGAAGGGTGTCAACATGTGGCTGTCTAGTCCCGGGACTTGCCAGAGGTTTGTGGTTTCTTGCTTGACGGAATGGATTTGGTCTTTTGCAGTGTCTGTCATTAGGCCATTTGCAAGAAGTTATTCAGCAATTGAATTGGCTAATACAGGGCATTGTGTTGGTCTGGAGCTTCTACCTGTGGGGCGATTGAAGGTCTTCCAGGCCATTCTGCTAGAGTGGGTGAATTCGATGCCTTGGACTGTTTCCTCCCATCGCTCTCTACGCTTTTTGTTAAGGCATTCTGTCAGGTCTGATGCTTTTGAGGCTGCCTCTTTGCCGCGTTCAGCATGCAGGTATTCATTGTAGTGTGTGTCACACTCCTCATCCAAGTTGGGTATATACCGACGGCGGAAGCCGTCGTGGGATGGCCTTCTTTGCTGCCCTGATGGTGAGTTTGCAGAAGGCTAAGTAGGCAAGGTCGGGGTTGGAGGGGGATGGGGGGGAAGGTTGTCTATCCCTGAGTCCACAAGGTTTGTGAACTGGTTCCATCTAGCCTTGCGGAAGTTCCACCTCTTCACTGGCTTGGTAGATATTGGTTCAATTGGGTTGTCTGGAGTGATCAGTGATGGCCTGTGCTGGGATCTGGGAAAGGGTTCCAGAATAGTGCGGTGGGGTGAAAGGGTATTGAGTTTTGCAAATGCAAGGTCGGGGTTTGAGGTGGTGTTCCGTATTCTGGAGTGGAAGCTGTCTGGTTGCTTGGGGTCATACAAGAGTTGGACACCGGACACTGAGGCCCAATCCTCGAGTGCTGCTCCATCTGGGTTTGTTGAGCTATAGCCCCAGGTAGTGCTGTGGCAGTTGAAGTTGCTAGCGTAGATGCAGGGCGAGTCAAAGGCAGGGATAGTGTCTACGAGGAGCCGAGTTGTCGGGGGCTTGTATACATTGATGATGGACACGTCTTCCATTTTGGTAGCTGTCCATTCCACTGCGGAGTTTTGAGGGCAGGTGGCAATCGCTGTCCACCTTATATATATATATATATATATATATATATATATATATATATATATATATATATATATATATATATATATATATATGTAACGGGTATAAGAAATACTTTGATTATTTGAGTGAAATTCCTGCTAAAATATGTATATTGTTTGTTATGCAATGAGAGGTCCAATTGCGCCATCTGCTGGTACCTGAAAGTCTGTAAATATGACCGCAAACCGGAAGCTTATTGGCAGACTTCCTGTTCTCTGCTAATGGTAAGCCACGTTCTGATATTGCTCCGCAAAATATTATATATTACACTAAAGTTTACGTGAGATTTATTGTAAGATACACAGTTATTTAATAGCAGTTGAAATGCTACGTTGTGGAATTTTCGTTTTGAATTGGTTGTTGCTCACGTCAGATGTATTACTATTTTGCACTGAAGTCGATATTATTTTCCCCCTGTAGACATCGAAATCAGCAGAGGTGCTAACCACATATTGTGTGTATGTGCGTTCTGATCACTCATTGCAGGTAATAATTGTTGCACTATGTGCGTTTTACGTGTCAAGACGTTCATATTTAAATTTGTATTGTTCGCCATTTTAACATGCGAACAACGTGGTCTGTCATATTCGCTAGTCACCACCAGAGGGTGCTAAAAGTCCATTTAATTATTTGTGTCATGTCTTGTATTGTATTTTGTATTTTTCTATGTTCTATTTCATAAATATATAAAAAAGGATAATATTGGTTAAAAACCAAGTAAAATATGTTGTATTGAATTGATTGTAATACCAGTAAAGATAAAAGCAAGTTAAAACCACTATACGATCACACACGTTAAAAAGTATACTGTTAAAAGCCATTGTATTAAGTCACATCTGTAATTGTATTTCATGTAATTGTAAAAATATGAAAATGTTATGTACTTTGGCAGACTTCCTGTTCTCTGCTAATAACATCGAAATCAGCAGAGGTGCTAACCACATATTGTGTGTATGTGCGTTCTGATCACTCATTGCAGCTACCAGTAAAGAACCATATCATCCAATCCAGCCTGTGTGTGGGTTCTTGGCGGGACGGGTACACAGCAGTTACATTGGTGCCGTGACTCGAGACTTCTATCAAGTTCGTCGAACCGGTGACCGTCCTGCCTCCATGAAGCCATCAATTCAAAGTATTTGTGTGTTCACAGTTTGCAAGGGTAGCATATATTGCAGTGAAGCTCATTATAGTGTGTCACAGCGGCACAGATCATTTTATGTGGCATAGCAGTAACGTGTCACACAGACTGCTGATTTGTTTAATCACTTTGATTCTATTTGCCATTTTCTTATTGATGATTTCACAAAGTGGGGTGGACTGTACTGTATTGTGGCAGACATTTTTGAAACATGTATTTTCAGAGTAATCCACTTTTTCCACGGTTTGGCACACCCATTCAAGTTGGCAGAGGCAGGGGTATGCCTACTCCCATCCCCTTTTCTGTTGATAGTCCTGCCCCAGGTGTTAGTTTACCCTCATTAGAGGCAGTTTCCAATGCTAGCGTACATAATGCAGCTAACCAACGCTCTAGCTCTTATTTGCCTCAAGTCACGTCTACACCAAATCCTATTGGTAGCGTCTCTGAGTGTGTAGCTGACCAGATGAGGACTGTCATTCAGGAGATAGGTCAACAGTTAGCTGATAGCATCATGTCACATATGCAGCCAAATAACACAGTAACTCCTACTTCAACTTTCACACAGAATGTAAAAAGCACACTGAATCAGCCTAGCCATGTGTCTGATGTATCTCAGGTTCAGGTTGTCACACATAGGAAGGTTAAGGAACCACCATCATTTGTAGGAGATGGGTCGGATTCAATTAAGGTGCATGAATGGGAAGATCTGATGAGAACATTCATTAAGAGGAGTAATGTGAGAGTCGAAGAGCAGGCTGAGGAGATCCTTATGCATTTGAGGGGAAAAGCTAAGGATGTAGCGAAGTTTGGCATTAGGAACAGTAATATTGACATGCATGCTCAGCCCGACCTGATTTATGGTCTACTTAGAAAACACTTTAGCTGTACTAGGTACTCTTCTGTCCCCTTAGCTGACTTTTACTCGACTTTGCCTAAAGACCAGGAAGACCCTTATGACTACTGGGTGAGACTGAACAGGGCAGCTGACCTCGCCATTGACTGTCTGAGAGAGCAGGG
Source organism: Nerophis lumbriciformis (assembly GCF_033978685.3). Lineage (NCBI taxonomy): Eukaryota > Metazoa > Chordata > Actinopteri > Syngnathiformes > Syngnathidae > Nerophis > Nerophis lumbriciformis. The sequence continues at coordinate 20,469,398 of NC_084553.2, read as the reverse complement.
CAAGACGCTGGACAACCCTGAAACGGAGGTGACTCGCATGTTTATTCGGAACTGTCCATGCAAAGACCTGACCCTCACTTTTAGATCCAAAACAATCGACAAATGGTCAGCGTGTGAAGTACTGGAGGTGCTGAACGAGTATCATGCTGAGATGAGCTGCAAAGCAACTACCCCAGTACACACTGTGAAGAGGATGGACATCGCAGTACACACAGCTGAGGTGAGCCATAGCCCAGCCCTTGACCGCAGTGGTCACGAGGCACCTCAGACCCAAAGCCCTCAGTATGTCCCTCTAGCGGAGGTGATGGCTATGTTGGAAAAGGTTCTGCTGCGTGGGACCTCTAACCAGTCACAGGTAAGGAAGCGAGCTCCACCCAGGTGTCTTGAGAACAGAGTTGACGGGTTCACTGACATGCCATGCATTATTTGCAAAGATGACAGTCACAGTGCTTTCTCTCATTGCCGGGAGAAGAGGCTTTGCTTCAAGTGCTATGCTCCAGGCCATTCACGTCGTGACTGTCCAGCGAGGAGGACCACTCCACAACCTCAGGAAAACTGACCGATCTGCACACAGGGGAGGACCGTGCAGATCAGCTAATTGAACCTCCAACAAGTTATGAGAAGCCCGACATGCTTGATATTGAATCCCTCTATGAGTCGCACAGCAGTTATAGTGGCAGTACAGTAGTCTCATCCAAGAAACTGATCTTTCAGGGATCCCAGAGAATAGCAGAGACTGATAGCCTGTTCTACACGCCTGTACTTGTAAAGAATGGCCCCACTTTCAAAGCACTGTTAGACAGCGGGTCAATGGCCTGTACAATAATTGAGTCTGCTGTTGAGTCCCTGCTGCAGCAATGCCCTGACATGACAAAGGACACAGCTGATAATTATGTCATTGTAGGCTGCGGTGGACACCGCGTTTCCCCCAAAGACATGTATAACCTTGATATTACCGTTTACGGATGCAGGATGATCGTTCCGGTAATGGTTGTACCTGGCCAAACAGAAGCAATGATCCTTGGCAGCAATGCTATCAAGCATATCCTAACTCAACTGAAGAGCACTGACGGCTACTGGAGGCTTGTTTCCTCGCCCGACAATGGTCAGACTGATGACCACTGCCAATTCTTGTCACTACTGTCCAACACAGAGAGATGGAGAGGTGAATGCATTCCAGATAAGGTGGGAACAGTGAAAGTCAAAAGTTGTGTAACACTGAAACCACAGAGTGAGCACCTTGTCTGGGGAAAGTTACCTGAGTCAGCTGTGATGTCAGTAGGCAGTACCGTGGTCGTTGAACCGACCCAGTCTAAAGCCAGACCCAAACACATCCTTGTTGGAAGGGTTATTACTCCACTTTGGGGAGATCGATGGGTGCCCATTAAAGTCATTAACCCTACAAACAGAACTGTGGTGTTGAGAAGGAACGCCAAGATCGCAGATGTGTCCCCCTGTATCGCAGTGGAGGACCTACCCAAAGCAGAGGAGGTCAAGTGCAACATATGTTCCTAGTAATGCACTTAATATTTTTGTTTTTTGTCTCAAGTGTTGCACTCCTAAATTTAGCAGAATTTCAGGGGGGTGTATGTAACGGGTATAAGAAATACTTTGATTATTTGAGTGAAATTCCTGCTAAAATATGTATATTGTTTGTTATGCAATGAGAGGTCCAATTGCGCCATCTGCTGGTACCTGAAAGTCTGTAAATATGACCGCAAACCGGAAGCTTATTGGCAGACTTCCTGTTCTCTGCTAATGGTAAGCCACGTTCTGATATTGCTCCGCAAAATATTATATATTACACTAAAGTTTACGTGAGATTTATTGTAAGATACACAGTTATTTAATAGCAGTTGAAATGCTACGTTGTGGAATTTTCGTTTTGAATTGGTTGTTGCTCACGTCAGATGTATTACTATTTTGCACTGAAGTCGATATTATTTTCCCCCTGTAGACATCGAAATCAGCAGAGGTGCTAACCACATATTGTGTGTATGTGCGTTCTGATCACTCATTGCAGGTAATAATTGTTGCACTATGTGCGTTTTACGTGTCAAGACGTTCATATTTAAATTTGTATTGTTCGCCATTTTAACATGCGAACAACGTGGTCTGTCATATTCGCTAGTCACCACCAGAGGGTGCTAAAAGTCCATTTAATTATTTGTGTCATGTCTTGTATTGTATTTTGTATTTTTCTATGTTCTATTTCATAAATATATAAAAAAGGATAATATTGGTTAAAAACCAAGTAAAATATGTTGTATTGAATTGATTGTAATACCAGTAAAGATAAAAGCAAGTTAAAACCACTATACGATCACACACGTTAAAAAGTATACTGTTAAAAGCCATTGTATTAAGTCACATCTGTAATTGTATTTCATGTAATTGTAAAAATATGAAAATGTTATGTACTTTGGCAGACTTCCTGTTCTCTGCTAATGACATCGAAATCAGCAGAGGTGCTAACCACATATTGTGTGTATGTGCGTTCTGATCACTCATTGCAGCTACCAGTAAAGAACCATATCATCCAATCCAGCCTGTGTGTGGGTTCTTGGCGGGACGGGTACACAGCAGTTACATATATATATATATATATATATGTATATGTGTGTGTGTCTGTGTATTACTTTTTGGATGAATTGTATCTAGTACGTCGTACGTAGTTTTAATGCATGATACTTTTTACTTTTACTTGAATATTTTTGTAACGAAGAAACGCTACTTTTACTGCGTTACATTGAGTTTTGTTCCGATCGTTAGATTTTATTATATCATAATTATTTGTAATATATGACTACTACTTGCAAGGACGTATTCATTTGGCTCGTCAGCAGCCTTCTTCCAGACGACACTGTCATATGCCTCTGTTTCATCAATCCAACATAAGCACTAGTCATGTTTGACTTCGTTTCACCAATCAAACAGAGCCTGGCATACTACATTACTTGCAGGGGAAGAACAACAAGCTAGGGGTGGGAGGGACTGTTTATTACAATACATTTTCCCCGATGTGTCATACCCGGAATTTGTGAACTACCTAATTTTTCAACCCAGCCCATTTTATTTCTTGAAGGACTTTCATAGTTTTAAGAGTCTTGAAAGCTATGACCGCTTTGTTTGTGGATGGGTTTGTGACGTTTGTGTTTATCTCTATAAACCCAGTGGACATTGTGTCATCAAGCCAGGCGAGTATCATGCACTTTCAGAGATGATCCGTGTCATCTCAGCACACTGTGACTGTAAGGCAGGGTTGTTCTCATGTCGCTTTAGTTTGTTTTATATATGGAGGCTACAGTCCTGATGAGAGAACACAACTGCTATCAAAGTTCTTCCACCAGGCACATCAAACTAATGCAAAGTGTGGCTCATTTATTTTAGATAGATTTTACTTACACAATTTTCTTAATTACCTGAAATCAAATGATCCAAACAAACACAAAGTAGTCATAGAATGTCACATCTCTGTTGATTGCAGCAATCCGTGTTCGCCTTCGCCGTTAACTCTTCTTTTCAGCCGCTTCCAATTTGCACAGAAATACATTTAGGAATACGATAAAAGCTAGTAATATCTCTCCCACCTTGATTGTGGCAGTTGACAATCACACCCGTGGTAGGCATTATTAGTATCACTGGTTGAATGATCAGCCACAATGGGCGTGATACAAACAAAGCCTTCTAATATGGTCAACGGCAATGCATTGTGGGAAATGTAGAAAAATCGGAACCCTTTTAAAGTTTATGATAAAATAAAAACCTACTTGTTTGGAAAATGTGACAATGTCCTCAAAGAAGACATTTAAATCATGTGACGTGATGCCAACACACCCCGGCTGGAGGTCAGAAACCATCTTAACTCTATTTTGATTCTAAAACGTATTTTTTTATACATAATGAAATTAATACAGCATAAAAATATTGTGTATGTTTCGCTAGTCAGTAGACAAACTAATAAAAAGTAGATCACATGACTTCGACAGCATTAATCTTATTCATTCAAATCATCCACAACATTGTTATTCATACTTTATTTAGTAATGTGAGAACTTAACGTCCAAATACAACAGTTTAGACAACGTCATTAACTTGTAAACCAGCAATAAAAATAATTAACTGCGTAGTTTGTAATAACATTAAATAGTCAAACAGTTCACATTGTTCAATGTTTACTCAATAACTATGAAAATTACATTTATATCACGTGCTGTCATCAGTGTCAGTGAAATGTCCACATTTCAGTCTGGAAGAATTCTACCTCCAACTAGAGGAAACACATAGCAGTAAATTATAGATGTTTTTTATGTTTAACACAAGTGTGTCAGAGTTTGTAGGTGCCGAACCCCAAGATGCAGAGAAGGCGGAAGGCATTGTGCGGGAAAACAAGATTTAATGTTCATAAAGTAAAGGAAAAAACACAAACCAGGAACTAGGAACAGGAAACAGGATGCCAGGGAAACAAGCACTGGAAGACGAGGAACAAAAAGACAGCAGACTACAAACAGCTACAGAATATAGCTTACCGCTACCGCATCCAGCTACACTGACAACGACAAGTAGAAATGACAATGATCCAGCAATGACTGGAGGAGAAGGCAGGTTTAAATAGTAGCTGGCTGATTGACACCAGGTGTGGCCAGGTGCCAATCAGCCACAGCTGAGGGGAAGCAGCACTCAGGGAGACACTCAGGGAATGAAGACAAAATAAAAGCGCTGACAGGAAACTAAGACAAACACAGAGAAAAAAACTAAAACAGTCAAACTGTCAGGGACAAGCCTGACAGTAGCCCCCCTTCCTATAACGGATACCAGACGTTCTAGAACCCCCCCCCCAAAAAAGTCCAAAGTCACGGGAGGGTGGAGGGAGGACAAGGAGGTGGGCCACCAGGCCAAGTGTCCCCGCAACCAGCGGGGAAGAGTTAGGTGGCGACGGCGAGTTGAACGCCGCCGCAATTGGCGAGGCGGCTCGACCGCCGGCGTGGGAGGACCCACCGGAGACGATGGTGGTGGCGCCCTCTGCTGGCCCACCGGAGAGGATGGTGGTGGCGCCCTCTGCTGGCCCACCGGACAGGATGGTGGTGGCGCCCTCTGCTGGCCCACCGGACAGGATGGTGGTGGCGCCCTCTGCTGGCCCACCGGGGAGGATGGTGGTGGCGCCCTCTGCTGGCCCACCGGGGAGGATGGTGGTGGCGCCCTCTGCTGCTGGCCCACCGGGGAGGATGGTGGTGGCGCCCTCTGCTGCTGGCCCACCGGGGAGGATGGTGGCGCCCTCTGCTGCTGGCCCACCGGAGAGGAGGATGGTGGCGCCGTCTGCTGCTGGCCCACCCGAGAGGAGGATGGTGGCGCCCTCTGCTGCTGGCCCACCGGAGAGGAGGATGGTGGCGCCCTCTGCTGCTGGCCCACCGGAGAGGAGAATGGTGGCGCCGTCTGCTGCTGGCCCACCGGACAGGATGGTGGTGCCGTAGGTTGTAGACCCACCGGAGTGCATGGTGGCGTCTGCCGGCCCACCGGACTGCATGGTGGCGTCTGCCGGCCCACCGGACTGCATGGTGGCGTCTGCCGGCCCACCGGACTGCATGGTGGCGTCTGCCGGCCCACCGGACTGCATGGTGGCGTCTGCCGGCCCACCGGACTGCATGGTGGCGTCTGCCGGCCCACCGGACTGCATGGTGGCGTCTGCCGGCCCACCGGACTGCATGGTGGCGTCTGCCGGCCCACCGGACTGCATGGTGGCGTCTGCCGGCCCACCGGAGAGGATGGCGCCGTCTGTTGCAGACCCACTGGGGTGAGGAGTAGCTGTGCGTCCCCAGCTGCACAGCTACTCATAGCCCCCCCCTCAAGGGACGGATCCAAGACGTCCCACGAGAAACCAACACAGGACAGGGATGGGTGGGAGGGATTGCAAAAAGAGGCAAAGCTTTTTTTTGATTCGACCATCAACGATAAAGCTTTGTTTAGTTTCTCCGCCAAGGAAATCTCCGCGAGGTTCGTACTAGGCTGGATCATCAGATTTAATGTTCATAAAGTAAAGGAAAAAACACAAACCAGGAACTAGGAACAGGAAACAGGATGCCAGGGAAACAAGCACTGGAAGACGAGGAACAAAAAGACAGCAGACTACAAACAGCTACAGAATATAGCTTACCGCTACCGCATCCAGCTACACTGACAACGACAAGTAGAAATGACAATGATCCAGCAATGACTGGAGGAGAAGGCAGGTTTAAATAGTAGCTGGCTGATTGACACCAGGTGTGGCCAGGTGCCAATCAGCCACAGCTGAGGGGAAGCAGCACTCAGGGAGACACTCAGGAAATGAAGACAAAATAAAAGCGCTGACAGAAAACTAAGACAAACACAGAGAAAAAAACTAAAACAGTCAAACTGTCAGGGACAAGCCTGACAAAGTGCACACACACATATGCACACACACAATCACACAAGCAAACACACACACACGCACACACACTCACACACACACACACAAATTACTTTTACTAAAGTAAGTATTTGGATGACTATGTTTTACTTTTACTTGAGTCGTATTATTCTTAAGTTACGGTACTCTTACTTGAGTGCAATTTTTGGTTACTCCACACACCTCTGATATTGATACTATCGATATTTAGGCCCACTCCTACTTTTTAGTTAACTTTTCTCCTATTATTTAGACTTCCTGTCTCTCCTGCCCTAAAACACCCTATTCAGTGTGCAAGACAACGACAGGATTCAAGTAAATGTTTTCTTCTGTAAAAAGCATTTTTCAAAATGTTTTGAACACGACACCAATGACGCGGGAGTACCATAGATCTCTGCGAAAGGCGGCACAGTCCTCCATCCTCTACTCCACATCAACCGCAGTGCCTTTGTGTAGCTCGTGATGAGCCAGTGATGCTTGTGTGTTTAACTCCGCCACTTCTGTGTAAATACTATGTTCACATCAGGTCCGAGAAGAAAATGTGTCTGGCGAATTATAGCCATGTTCACACAGTATTATTACAGATATTGTGGTGAAAATACAGAGGCTCTCCTTCTTTACATGGTGAAAGGCGTTTTTTCCATGGCCCATTTCAATCCACCAAGACCACCATGAAAAATGTAACTTGTTTCATTATTTTTGTCAGGTGCTTGCAGTTCTTAAGGTTCATGGCATGTGACCACGTTTTGGTGTTAACATGGTCTTTGGTGGAGCGCAACCAATTGTAAAACCACAATGAACTATCAAACTGGCAATGTGTGAACGCCCCTTAAGTATTTTTCTACACGCTTCAACACATCTTTCTTATATTGTATCATTTACATTTATCTTCTTCGTATTCTCTCATCCAGACTGTGGAAACGCCATCTCCATCTAAAGGAGACACAAGAGTGTAAGTTGTGAAGATATAGAGCGTTTTCTATTCGGGCTCCAGTACTATAGAATGCCCTCCCGGTAACAATTAGAGATGCTACCTCAGTAGAAGCATTTAAGTCCCATCTTAAAACTAATTTGTATACTCTAGCCTTTAAATAGACCCCCCTTTTAGACCAGTTGATCTGCCGTTTCTTTTCTTTTCTCCTCTGCTCCCCTCTCCCTTGTGGAGGGTGGGGTGGGGGAGGGGGGAGGTGGCCATGGATGAAGTGCTGGCTGTCCAGAGTCGGGACCCGGGGTGGACCGCTCGCCTGTGCATCGGTTGTTGACTCGTCTCCGCTCGGGATGGTGTCTTGCTGGCCCCACTATGGACTGGACTCTTACTATTATGTTGGATCCACTATGGACTGGACTCTCACAATATTATGTCAGACCCACTCGACATCCATTGCATTCGGTCTCCCCTAGAGGGGGGGGGGGGGTTACCCACATATGCGGTCCTCTCCAAGGTTTCTCATAGTCATTCACATCGACGTCCCACTGGGGTGAGTTTTTCCTTGCCCTTATGTGGGCTCTGTACTGAGGATGTCGTTGTGGCTTGTGCAGCCCTTTGAGACACTTGTGATTTAGGGCTATATAAATAAACATTAAAGATGTTGTGTTGTCATGTTATTCATTCAACTTTGACATGACGCCTTTTTTGGTTGTGTAAGAATCATGGAACATGGAGTTTAAGTAACTCGTGTGTATGTCATTGAAATCTATGAAAGAAAACACTTTAATTTTGAAAAGATGGTAACCATCCACTATGTCATTTGGGATTTTGGTGTGTTTACAGGGCATCCGGAAAGTAAGAAATCACAATAAGTATTCACAGCCTTTGCTCAGTACTTTCTTAATGCACATTGGGCAACAATTACAGCCTCAAGTCTTTTTGAATACAATGCCACAAACTTGGCACACCTATCTTTAGGCAGTTTTGCCGATTCTTCTTAGCAGCGGCTCTCAAGCTCCATCAGGTTGGATGGGAAGCGTCGGTGCATAGCCATTCTAAAATCTCTCGAGAGATGTTCGATCGGATTAAAATTTGGGCTCTGGCCAAAAAAATTTACAGAGTTGTCCTGAAGCCATTTATTTGATATCTTGGCTATATGCCAAGAGTCGTTGTCAACTGTCGCCCCAGTCTGAGTTCAAGAGCACTCTGGAGCAGGTTTTTATCCAGGATGTCTTTGTACATTGCTGCATTCATCTTTCCCTCTAGCCTAACTAGTCTTCCAGTTCCTGCCGCTGAAAAACATCCCCACAGCATGATGCTGCCACCATCATGCTTCACTTTAGGGATGGTTTTGGCATGGTGATAAGGGGTGCCTGGTTTCCTCCAAACACGGCACCTGAAATTCACGCTAAAGAGTTTAATCTTGGTCTCATCCGACCAGAGAATTGTGTTTCTCATGGTCTGAGAGTCTTTGAGGTGCATTTTGGCTAACTTTTATGAAGGAATGGCTTCAGTCTGGCCACTCATTGGGACCGTCAAGGCAGCAGATATTTTTCTGTACCCTTCGCCAGATTTGTGCCTCGCGACAATCCTGTCTCGGTGGTTTACAGACAATTACTTCAACGTGAATCTTGGTTTGTGCTCTGCCACGCACTTGGAGCTCATATCTAGACAGGTGTGTGCCTTTCCAAATAATGTCCAACATACTGAATTTACCATAGGTGGACTCCAATTAAGCTGTAGGAAGAGCGCATGCGCATGCAGCGACTGGCAGATGTGTTTTTCGGCGTCTTGCTATGTTTGTGTGAGTGAATCTGTGCGTTCATGGCCCCTTCTTGGCAAAATCTGACCAATCACAGCTCTGTGTTCTGCGTCGCCGGCTACACAAACCTAGGATTGTTTGGCGATGCAAGCAAGCCTTGTGGGAGGGCACGCAGGGAAAGGGGGCACGACAGCTATGCAAGTTGCGCGACGCGAGAGTATATTCCAGGCTTTAATTGGTGGCAAGGAACTTTGCTTCAGCTTGTTTGGGTATCAAAACTATTGATGGCATTCATCAAAGTAAGAGCAAAAGCAACATTATAATAGAGGACTGCATATCTAACATTGATTTGGCTAATGTTCTTAATACATTTTATCTGAGATTTGACTATCAGGTAGATTTTAATGACAAAATTGAGGATCTGAGACTCAATCTTAAGGATAGTCACCACTTCATCATAGAGCAGAGTCAAATGGAAAGGTGTTTCCTTTCACTGAAGACCATCAAGTGTCCTGGCCTTGATAAAATCAGTGGTATTTTACTTAAGTCACGAGCAAAGCAGCTAAGTTTTTTTGTTTCTTATATTTCTAATCTGTCTTTAAGCTTACAGCGTGTTCCAAGTGTGTGGAAGCGTGCCACGATTATTCCTGTCTCTAAAAGCAGCAGACCTACTGCCTTGGATGACTTACGGCTGCTTGCTCTTACTTCACTTGTGATGAAACGTTTTGGAAGATTTGTGAAGTTTCATCTTGCAATGACATTGATGAACTCTCTGATGTCGCATGCTTCTATATTTCCTTCTGCAAGAACACGACCAAGACTATTAAGATGTATCCTAATAATAAGAAAACCTTGAATGTCTAAATCAGTTAAAGCCAATCTAAAGAGGAAACAATTTAGTCAATAAGAATCATCTGATATGGAGGCAGCAAAAAAGGAACTGAAAGTTCAAATATTAAGGGCCAAACATACTGTAAGTATAAAACAAACGTTGAGAATAAAACCTAGTGTATACTCTCACGTCACGTAGCTTGCGTCCCCCCAATGGCGTCTTGTTTGATTTATAGTTCTTCCGTGGGCAGGGGCGCCGAAAAGGGATGGGTCAAATGCAGAGAACAAATTTCACCACACAATCATTGGTATTTTAACTTTAACTTAACTTAAACTTTTATTTAAACTAACTTAAATAAAACCCACGATAGACTTGTATTTGTTGACCTTCCATCCGCTTTAAACACTATTCAAACTATTTTAGAGGCTGATCAATTATTCTAATCTGAGCTTTAATCTGTTTGGTTGGATTTTAGATTTTTTTAACTAATCGATCCCAACAAGTCAAGGAAAAATGGTATTTAATCTGTGTTCAACTGGCTCACCTCAAGGATGTATGCTCTCAGCCCTTCTTTTTGTCCTGTACACAAACATGTGCCGGAGTAAGCATGCTAATAGGACTTTAGTGAAATTTGCAGATGACTCGGTTATTGTCAGTCTTCTTAGAAGAAATTAGTCCAGCCATTGTCCTGTTGTTAATGAATTTGTCAGCTGGTATGAGGAATCTTTTCTACAGCTGAACATATCTAAAACAAAGGACATGATTATTGATTTTAGAAGCCACACCAACGCCAAACCTACCACATTCATCGAAGGTCAGCCTGTAGACTGTGTGGACAGGTACAAATACCTTGGCGTGGTCATAGACTCAAAGCTGCCCTTCGAGATGAACTGCGAGGTTGCGTGTTAAAAGGGACACCCACTGCCGGAGGAAACTGTCACGTCTTCACTTAGATAGAACCATGTTGAAACTTTTTATCAGACACATATTAATATTGTCTTTGTCCCTGGTGTCACAGTTTGGTAGTTTGTCCTTGAAAAACAAGTCTGCTCTCAATCAAATTGTAAAGTGGGCTCGCAAGCTTAAAGGTGAGCCGCAATCCAATCTAAATGACACGTATGTCACACAGCTTCAGCGCAAGACGACCTCTAAGGTATCCACCATCCTTACGCAGTGAATTCCAGCCTCTTTCTCTGGTCGGCGGTTCGTTGTTCCTCTTTGTAGGGCTAAACAATATAAGAATAATTTTGTACCTGCTGTCATCACACTCTTAAATAAGGCTAGCACTGAGACAGGGGTGTCGATAGTATGAGACGTGTTTATTAAACACAAGGAAGTGGAGTGTGTAATTAATCCAAATAAGTATGGTGTGACTATGTGTTGTGTTTAACTGAGTGTTACCGGGAGTTGTTGAAGGTGCGTGTTGAGCGAGATGCGGAAGTCCAGGGAGGGCAAGGCAAGCTCGGCGCTCCGTGGGCTGGCGAGAGGTCAAAGGCAGGAGCGAGGCGTCAAGGTCCGTGTCCAGGCGGGAGGTCGAGAAGAGACACACAACTCCAAACCAGGAGATGGGGGAACACTCCGGGATGATAACACAAGACACAAGACGATGAGCATAGAGGAGGGGAAACACAGTGAGAGCGAATGCACATAGGGAGAGAGCTAGAGACGTGTAGGCTTACAGTACTGAGACAGGTAGCTACGTTCTGGCACTGGAACGCAGGACGCGCAGGCTAATGAAGGGAGTGGAGGCATCAGGTGTGTTAATTTTAGATTGCGTGCAGACGCGCGGAGGCGCATCCGCGGCAGGAGGAGAATGCCCGTGGGCGTGTCCAGAGGCGCGCACAGATGAATGAGAGGCGGCAGGAGCCTGAGCCGTAACAAGCGCATGACAATTTAATTTTGTTTATCATATTGTAACACTTTTATCACATTGATTTTATTGGTTCATTAGGTGATATATTTTACTGTTCCACAGTGAGCTTGTATACTGATGATTGTTTGTGGTTTTTAATGGTTTTATATGATTTGTCTATGCTTGTTTTATTCTGTTTAACGCTGAATTATTGCTGTCTGCACAACTATTTTACATAATATGTATAATTGTATAATGTATAATTAAAGAAACCTTGACCTTAACCTTGATCAGTTAAAACCCTGATCTTACTTTTGAGCTTCATGGAAAATGCTGTGAATACTTATGTACATGTGATTTCTTAGTTTTTTTAATTTTTACGTTGTTGAAATTTTTTTTTCGAAAAACCCTAAAAAAAAAAAAAAAAATCACATTATCAGTGTGTAGAATTTTGAGGACAAAATGAATTGGTTCCATTTTGCAATAACAACAACTGCACAACTGTTTGTGAAGCCAAAGGGCCTTGCATTGACAGCTGTGTCTGTGCATGTGTGTACGTGTGTGTGTGCTTGTGAGTTAACATGTTAACATTTACTGTCAAAGAAATCAACCAAATCAATTCAAATATATTCAAATGTTGAATTATTCTGTTTGGTACATTCTTGCTGATCATTGTATTCCATAACCAGTGTTGCAGATTTGTAATTTAGCCTTAGATGTTTTGATCCTCAAATTTAAACAGTATGAAGACAAAAGTTGTGTCAATTGTCAGAAAGATGAGGACACGAGTGGGCGAGTCAAAACTATAAACTCCTAGTCTTCTAAACATTTGCCTGAGATGTTCTACAGTAGTGGAGCCAGATAGCGGAAAGATTTGCATTCTGGTCAGTAAAATAGGCCTGAATTCTGGGAGTGCAGTGTTCTAGCGGGGTAGAACATGTTGTCAAATGTTCTAGTGAATCAGTATAGCATTCAAACGTGATGTAAAATGTAATACCTATTAATCACTTGTAGAGAACTCAATTTCAATCTGATAGGTAATTTAGTTTCACATTATCCCGCGAACCCCAAAAAGGGACAAGCGGTAGAAAATGGATGGATTTACAATTAATCAATTAATGAATGGTGTTCTTACCTTGAAATACTTGAACAATTATCTCTAAAGGTTTGAAGATCAGGTCAGACTGTGATGAAAGAAAACATCACTTAGAAATTGTCACGTTGTTGTCACGAACATACTTTACAAAGTCACGTATAGTCTCTGAAAATTAGTAGGAAGACACAGAGTTTCTGCAAAAAATAAATTACTGATCTTTTGTTTACTTGTTTCTTTCTATTTGGTACATAAAAGAATAGAGAATTTGTAACAATAGATAACTTGCCTCAATAAATATACTGACAAATAAAATAATTCTTATTTGTTTACCGTGTTAACACAATTTAACCCCGCATACAGTGTTTTCCAATTGCTGACACACTACATTTTACATTTTCACACAGTTAACAAAGTCTACACACAGTAAACAAAACCACTGTGCAGATTTGCCTAATATTAGGCATAGACTCTGCTTCACAGTTTTTGCGAAATATTACACACAATGCTTTACACACACCTTCCTATCTTGCACACATATAAGGATTGTGATACACACATTTTCACACTTTACACACACACTAGGATTGTGATACACACATCTTTACACTTTACACAAAGACAAGGATTGTGAAGTTACTTCCTGGTCAATCCAAAGGGCTGGCTTGCCAACGACCACACAATTGAACACATTGGATAATCACATCCACCAGGTGTAAATACACACAGGTGATACATTGAAAATACAGCTTTCAAGTGGGTGCTACAGCTAGACAGTTTTTTCCAATTGTAATTTTTATCTCCAGATTTTTTTTCAAACCTTTTTATTTGTCTCAGATTTGAATTTGTACTGCATGTCATTGTTGACAACTTTGATATGTTACTTTACCTGACTGTGGTAAAAATAAATATTTTCAGTTTGCAGCATCATTGTTGAGCAGTTCTTAAAAAGATTACAGGATATTTTTACTTTCTCTTTAGGTCCTTCCGTATAGGCCCGCTTCAAAGTAAACAATGACAATTGCTGTGGATGCTAATATATTTTGTCGAGTTACATTAATCATTCATCTTATATGCTAAAAAGGTCGGGCAAAATGCCCCAAACATGTGATTTCTCATAGCAAAATAGGGGTTTTTACAAATGTGTTTTGTATTTATCACTGGTCTGGGTAACTCACTCCAATAGTGTCTTATCATTTGAAGTCTGTGTGAGTGAGATGACAATAAAACTGCATTTTTACAAATGCTTGCTTTATTTTGATGAATGGGCATATGTTTTGACCGAAGTGTGTCATTTTGCAAATAATCTAGGAATTAGGAAAATTGAATGTTGTGTTTGGAAAATTGTGTAAATCCTTTTGAAAAAAGACACACAGTTAGTAAAATTGTGTGTAAGCAAATGGAACAAACTGTAATAAATGAGAGACTGTGGTTCATTGTTGGGTTTGCAGTGTGTGTCTCTAAGTGTTTCATGTTAAAATGATGTGCAACATACACAGAACATAGATAGCATTGACCACACGCTACAGTATGTTTAACACACAGGTGGACAGTTTTTTAAAACAAAGTGAGGGCTGGGCAAACCAGGAAAAGACGATTTTACACTGAGTATGTGAGTGTTTACTCAGGCTGTGGACGTGTAAATACACGACCTTCATTGGAAAATGCCATCAAAAATTCCCATAAAAGTCAATTGACTGGTTGGTGGGAAAGATTCAACCTGGGTGGTCTACTTCTCTGGTCGGACGTGGTGCTTGTCCAAACATGATTATGAGATCAGATAAAGAGTATTTCCACACAGATGTCTCTCTTGTTATTGTTCGGGTACAGTACTTTTTGGTTTAGTCAGGTGTCAACAGTTGTCTACTCAGCTGTTCAAAGTGACATTTTTGGTCAGAGAAAACAGCAGCACTGTATTACCAGGCTAAAAAAAAATCCCACACATTAAAGTTAAAGTTAAAAGTTAAAGTACCAATGATTGTCACACACACACTAGGTGTGGCGAAATTATTCTCTGAATTTGACCCATCACCCTTGATCACCCCCTGGGAGGTGAGGGGAGCAGTGGGCAGCAGCGGTGGCTGCGCCCGGGAATCATTTTGGTGATTTAACCCCCAATTCCAACCCTTGATGCTGAGTGCCAAGCAGGGAGGTAATGGGTCCCATTTTTATAGTCTTTGGTATGACTCGGCCGGGATTTGAACTCCCAACCTACCGATCTCAGGACGGACACTCTAACCACTAGGCCACTGAGTAGATCCTGGCCAATTATATAAGACAAAATATATGTACATATATATTTATACATATGTATACAACTATTAATACTTATATATACATATTTACATACATATGTACATATATATGCATATATATATATATATTTATACCAATGTAAACAACTATATATATATATATATATATATATATATATATATATATATATATATATATATATATATATATATATATATATATATATATATATATATATCAGTGACGTGCAGTCAGAGAAGGCAGGTGAGGCGGGGCCTCACGTGCTATCATGGAAAGAAAAAAAATGTAAAAAGAAAAAGAAATAATTCAATTGTTATATGTATCCAGTGATTATACTATAAAGTTATTTTCCATTTAACTTCACCAGTTTTAGATTATTTTTTATTCAAAATTGCTGAATTTTCACATTTGCTGTTCAAATACTGAGAAGAGACTTGCGGTGAGTCAGCAGCCAGTTGAGGCACGTCACTGAGCTGAGCCTCACCATGGATTGCGCAATGACTCGGCTAACTGCTGGCCTGCTGTGCAGTGAGACCGTATTGCTATATGAATTATATTATACATTTCCATAGTTTAGTTAGCTGAGGTATATAATGTACAGTGTATTTTGTCAACAACTGTATGTGTGTAACGTATTTCTTGTGCTGAGCAATCATAAAACTGCTGCGAAGACGCACTGTGTGAGGCTCGCAGTAATCCCGCCTCCTGGTGGTAGAGGGCGGTAGTGATTCCAGGGAGCATTTCTGCCACTACTCGGCTGCAGAAGAAGTGACAACAAGCAGCAACAGTTAGCAGCGATCGTTTATTTTTTCCTCTTGCCTGGACTATTAACATGGAGGATTACATATCGAAAATAAAACAGTTTTCTAAACTGGACTTTCAATCGAAGCAGGAGGTAACACTTAAAGGAAGATCTCCATCGAGACAGAGAGACTTTTAAAACTGAAGAAAGATAAGGAAGACTTCTATAAACAAGTTATCGATGCTTTTGTTCAAAAGGAGCTGCGCATGGACTTCATTTATAAGTAAAGGTAAGACCATAATAACGTTTTTTTTAATTAAATGTGTTTTTTTGTGGAAAGTTAAAGTTAAGTTAAAGTACCAATGATTGTCACACACACACTAGGTGTGGTGAAATGTGTCCTCTGCATTTGACCCATCCCCTTGATCACCCCCTGGGAGGCGAGGGGAGCAGTGGGCAGCAGCGGCGCTGCGCCTGGGAATCATTTTTGGTGATTTAACCCCCAATTCCAACCCTTGATGCTGAGTGCCAAGCAGGGAAGAATGCTGGTATGAGCTTTTAAACAAAACCCGTTAACTGCTGCCAATCAAATGGTGAATAAGATACTCTTTAGGGTTCATATGTTTGTAAATCTGACTGTGATGAAGTCAGTGCCTCACCAGCCATGAACCTCACCGCACGTCACTGATAGATATATATATATATATATATATATATATATATATATATATATTAGGGCTGGGCAAGTGCGTTAATTTTGAGTAAACCCATCAATCTATTAACGCCGACAAATATTTTATCGCGCGTTATTGCGTATGTTTTTTTACATGCTTTTATTTTGTTAACGCCTATTGCTGGCTCCTGCGGAAAAGGAAGGAGAACGCGGAAGAAAACAAAACAAGTATGGAGAAGAAGGGTAACTCAACAGAACTTTTACAGGGTCATTTTCATTATAAAGTAAAGCAAAGTGGTTTGTAGCCACTGCCAAGCTGAATTTTCTTATCACATGAGTACTTCCAGTCTAAAATATCACCTTAACGCGAAGCACACTGTTGATGCCAGCAAACCATTCAACAAAGCAGAAAGTGGAGCCAGGCTTGGGCAGACTACGTTAAATGCAGCGTGCGAGAGAAGTATGGATAAACGAGAGCAAGAGAAGCTAACAAATGCCATAGCGAAGTGGATAGTTACAGACTGTTGGCCCATTAGTGTTGTGGAAGATGCTGGTGTTGTGCCGCATAACGCACCCCCGCCGTAGAATGCACGGCCTAAGAAACATTGTGCGAATCGTGACAGCACGTATGAGCCGCCATCAAGACGCACCATCGCACGAAGAATACACGAGTTGTATGAAAAGGAGAGGACTGTAAAAGTGACAACTTTACAACGTGCAGCTGTAGTTGCTCTCAGTGGGGACTACTGGACATCAATCGGTAAGCATAATTACCTCGGAGTTACAGTGCATTATATTGATGAAAAGTGGGTGCTGCATTCACATGCTCTGTCTATAATGAAAACAGAGGAGAGGCATTATGGAAAGGAACATAAGAGGAAAATGTTTCTGCTGTTACCTCAGAAATTGCCTGTTCGGATGTTATGATTGTGGCTCAGGGATTTGTATGTAGACTATATTTATTTTCCATAACAAACAGGATAACTTAAATACCCTGGCAGTGGCAATAAACTTGAATGTTTGTATTGACATTTTTTGAGTTGATTTTCATAAAATATGCTATTTAACTGCTACTGTTTAACAAGTACTGATTTAAATTGTGTTTGCACAACAAATGTTTTGGCGCTTGTGTTCATATGGGAGAATATTCCAATAAAGGTGCACTACACACTACTTTTGAATTCATTATTGGGTTTTGCGTATACAATGCAGTTAATCGTGATTAATCGGAGAAATAGTGCGATTAATTATGATTAAAATTTTGAATCGTTGCCCAGCCATAGTATATATATATATATATATATATATATATATATATATATATATTTATATACATATGTGTATATATATGTATATATATATATATAAATATATATATATATATATATATATATATATATATATATATATATATATATATATATATATATATATATATATATATATATATAAACAAATATGTGTAAAGTCACTACTCTACTGCGTGGTTCACTGCACATCCCAGGATGTCTTTGCTGGTTTTGCCTCCCGACTCGATTGTTTTCAGCATGGAGGTGGAAAAGTTCATAATCACTTTCCACACAAGCAGCTCTCCTTGTTGGATGTGATAAATGTTGGGTGTGGAGATATTTCTCCTGAAGCCTGCCAGGAGTGGATCAAAAAGGTTCCACACAAAGTGCATGGCCAAAGAAGACATAAGATGTTAAGTGGATGCAGACGACGGGGTGTGAATGTTACAATATGCGAGTGTTGTTTTTTTAACTTTCATCTCATTTATATTCTGCCACTGGAATTCTGACATTCTGCATTTTCATTGTTTTTAAGGTACCAAAAACCTATTCAAAGGCACCAAGAAAGTAATTGCTCTAATAATAAATTGTTGCATTCCTGATTCATTGTTGTTGTAATGTATACAATAATTTAAAACACTCAACGTGTAAACATCCTATTTTATAATAAAGTACTGATGGAACAAAAAATCATTTAGAATTAAAAGATAAAATGTATTTTTTTTAATGCTCTCCGCTATTAGTATTTTGTAGTTCTGTGTGCTAAGAATGACAGTGTGTGTTTCCAAATTGAGGGTTTGTGCAAGTGTTGTGTTTGAATTAGCTTATTTTGAGACATGTACATTTGTGTCGCAGTCGTACATGGCGGCTGTTGACGTGACCCCAAGATGCAGTGAAAGGTATAGCGACGGGCAGGTAGAAGTCATTTTATTCTGATTAAAGCAAGCAAAATAAAGCATGCACATAAAGCATGTACGTACAGCATGTACAAACAAACAACCAGCGCCATCTGACAAATGACATTGGAAAATAAACCCTCCTGATTGGTAATTAGGGAAAAATGAGCCTCCTCATTGCCAACCAAGAAGAAGAACATCACTCACAACAGGTGTGAAGTAACCACTTAAAATGGCAAGGAAATGGAAATAAGGAAATAAAGGGCGAAAACAGGAAATTATTCAAAACAAAGGAGAATAAGGAATAAAGTCCTGTCATTAGGAATCATGACAGTGTGAAGTGTTTTGTTGGTGAGAAACAGTTTTGAGGATGAGATTTCCCAAGTAAATTAATATGAGTAAATGTGATTAATACAGTCAATGAATCAAACAATCTGGCTTTCATCGCCGGTGACACTTAGGTACGCTACTGTGGCAATGCCCTGAGTGGAGGCATCAGAGAAAATGCAGAGTTCTTGACTTTCCATGCGCAGCTTCTCCAACTCCAGGGAAGACTCCTTCCACAACTTCCAGGACACTTCATAATCCCAGTCGTAGAAATATGTTTTCATCCAGGATGAATGGTGTGTGCTTCCCATTCAACCTGATGGAGCTTGAGAGGTGCAGCAAAGAGGAATGGGCAAAGAGAAATGGGCGAAACTGCCCAAAGATAGACGTGCCAATCATTTGGCATCGTATTCAAAAAGACTTGTGGCTGGGATCGCTGCCAAAGGTGCATCAACAAAGTATTGCGCAAAGGTTGTGAATACTTATGTACAGTAAATGTGAGTTAAAATTTTTAAATTTTTAATAAATTTGCGAATAAAAAAAAAAAAAAGGTTTCACATTGTCAATATGGGGTACTGTCTATAGAATTTTGAGGACAAAAATGACTTTATTTCATTTTGGAATAAGGCTGTAACATAACAAAATCTGGAAAATGTGACGCGCTATAAATACTTTCCGGATGCACTGTATAATATATACATATAAATATAATACTCTGTTAATATATTTATTAACCAAGTGGGGTCTTACAGTACTCTAGTCAAATACAGCAGACTGTATTTTACTGTATGTAACTGTAGCATGTCGAGGTCAAAGATTACAGCGTGGAATGGAGCTGACAAGAGGAGACGCATCAGTCTTTTATTTCCTGCACCAAAAACATTTATTCTAAGAATGAAGGATGTGAAGATGTTATGATAACGACTGCAAACATTGTCTTCCTCCTTAAAAGGATATGTCACACGAGCTTTGACAGCCATTGTGTTAAATATAGCACATATTTTTTTCCACGGGAAAATAGTATTTATATCATTTTTATGTCATGAACGTTTTACTGTAAAAGCGCTGTTTTTAGCATTTTTTAATATCGAGTAAAATTCAGGCTGGTATTGGCGATACCGATCTGATACCAATTGTGAAAGTCTCCCTCTATGGTGGGTTCTCCTGGTGCCGATAGATCTTCTGGGAGCCCAGTTGTCAGGTTTGAACAAGTATTTTATTGCAAGCGCCCACGCACAAGGATAGCCCGCTTTCCAGCAGTCTTCGCTCTCGTGACTTTTCAGTCTGCTCGTGTCTGCTCGCTCTCTTAGTCTCTCGCTCATGTGTCTCGCTCTGCTCCAACTCCCAACTCCAACCATTTGTCTCGTTCCGGCTGCTGCTAATAAAGGCGAACGGTGATTAGATAACAAGGCCCAGTCGGACAATTTACTCACCTGCCGCTGTCTTCGAGACCGGTCCTTGCACACCCAGCACCGCGGCAGGCCCGCAGGCCACACCCCCCTCCACACCGATACTTTGTGCAAATATGCCTGATGTGTCTGTCAAAATGCTGTGTTTGTGTGTGCAAATAATAACATATCTATCTAAAAAAAACAACAATGAAAATACAAGTAAAAACAGCAAACATTTGAAATTTTAATTAGAAAAAGATGACATTTTTACACAAAAATATATTAATAATATACTTAGTCACCTATAACACAATGTCGTATAAATATACATATATAATATCTGTTTATAGCTTTTTGGGGAAAACATTATAAGATGGCTCCCGCATACTTTGACTTTTCAGTATAAAGTAGCAAAAGTATCAATATTTTGATTGAAGAATCGATTGTAGAGCATAAAGATCTGGTATCGGCGGTATCGATATTTCAGTATTGATCCTAATGCAAACATTAAAATAGCGTGCACTTTTAGTGGGCGTGATGGTGCGTGTACAATTGAAAATTGGTGCAGATCGCCTTTTTAAATGTACTATACTATATTGCATGTACTATACAGGGCATCAACACCTTATCATTTACTGCACATTCATGCTCCTATCTGTGGCGTTTTGTTATGTTGCAGGAGACATGTAGCATTTTACAGGCAGTCGGACTCGAGCAGTGCATCTACATTGAAACCACTTTTTTTCCTTTTTTATTTTTGCGGTGTGAATGTGCGCTCATGGGAGAGAGGCGCACTTAGAGTATGTGCTCAAGATGCCAAACATAATTGGATTCAGGACTTCCTCCTGATGTGGCCTGAATCTGATGCCATAAGATCAGATTTGAAGCACTTTGGAGCATTTAGACTGGCAAAAAAATCAGATCTGTGTCACTTCAGGGCAAAACAATCCGATTTGGTGTATAATGTAAACGGAGCCAAAGACACAAAATGGATTGCACGCCTTATTGTGCTTATTTAACCGACACAATCCACTTGGCACACGTTTAGTAGATCAGCTTTGTGTGTGCTATCAAGTTTGCATGCAAACCTTTAGTAAATCAGGCCTTTGGTCATAAAAATGTATTTACATTTATTTTTGTATTTTATTTACTTCACTTCATAATTTGAAATTTCGTTTGATTTTTAACCATTTTTGTAATTTATTTTTCTCTTTTTCCTTGACTTCGCAAATTATGTTCAGCCAGTATTTATGTTTTACTCACATTTACTGATTTGAATTGATCATACTTTCTGTTTATTTATTTTTCTGTGTACAATTTCTACACTTTATTGTTCTTTTATTTCAGTACTGCAAGTTATTTCACATGTTCTTATTTTCTTTTAATACTAAAAAACGTGACATTAAATTAATCAATTATCAGTAATTGTTGCGATATAGAGAAGATGAAGGATTCATTAATTCTGTTTCTTCCTACTCCTTTTTGTTGTACTGTGTACTTTGTTACGCGAAAATATACCAGGATCATCGTTTGACATCTCTTAAAAATTATGATTATGCTACACAATTATATTTAAGTATTTAGAAATTGTACTTAAGTGTCGTGAATATCAAAAGAGTTGAGCTTGCTCTTAACGTTTAAGGAGGTTTTAAAACCCTGAAGGTTTTTGACAGCCATCAACATTCCCTCTACCCCACATTTGTCTTGTAACCTGTCTGCAAAGATTTATGGATCCTCCATGAAGAAACACCTGAGGATGTTAGCATTCAGACACTGCCTACTACGAATATACCGTAAATGTACACATTTAAACACACTTTCAACCGTTTATTGAACAAAGCTCTCTATAATTGTGAAACTTTACAGCCTACTCTACTATTACTGTGTGTGTGTGTATATATATATATATATATATATATATATATATATATATATATATATATATATATATATATATATATATATATATATATATATATATATATATATATATATATATATATATATATATATATATAATACTAATGTACCATAAATGTAAATATTTAAGCACAATTTCAATGACGAAAGCTCTCTAAAAAAGTAAAATGGTGTTAAAAATATTCGCTCCTACTACTACTACTACTATATTTACATATTACAAATTGTTCATTACACATCATAAATTGTACTATAAGTAGCGGTAGATATGACTGTAAATGGTTGTGCTTGATTACAATAAATGCAATAATAGTCATAGTGGATATTCAATGTAAAAGTAATGTACTGTATACTAACATTATAATTAGCCAAATAGTAGAAAACTAAATAATAGTAATTCATAGTAATAATACTAAGTAATAGTATTATTTTAAAAACAAAACATTTAAAATAGTAATAGACTAAACAAATATTAAATCATTATGTAATAGATATTTATAGTATTTGTAATACATGTTAATATTAATATAGGCAAGTTGTAAAATTAGCATGTAATACAGTAATATATGATAATTAAAGTAATTAAATACATGTTAATCGTATAAGTAATGAATCGAAAAAAGGACTATCAGACTAATGTTAATAATACTCATATATAGTTATAATAATCAATACTATTATTAATAAATATTTAAAATAGTAAAATAATACCAGTGGTAGAGTAATAGTAATACATATATTTTGTAATAGTAAACATAATAAATAGTAAATAAATAGTAATACATATGATACAAATGGTAATAAATAATACAATGGTATTTTTTTAAGATAGTATATAATACATTGCTATCATTGTAACAAATATTAAAAATAGTAATACCAATAATAGTATTAGCACTAAATGTTGACAATAGTAGTATCAGTAATACTTAATAAATGTTACAACATTTATTAACAGTACAAATAACATACGTTACATAATATACATACAAAAATAATACATGATAATATAATAGATTCAGTATTAAATGTATATTACATCAGAATCAATAGAAAAAAAATAGAAGGTTAATAAGTAATAGAGAGTAAATAGTAAGCTGTAGTATTAATAAAAACAAAGTAATTATAATAAAAAGTAATACACACTAAAATAGTGATAAGAAGTAAAACTAGTAATGAATAGTAAGTATGTTCAAATATTTGTAAAAAAAGTGTGTGTTCGGGGTGGGCTAGTAGTAATACAAAGTAAAGCAGTATTCAAACAATGTAAAATAGCAGTGTTACAAAGTAAAGTATTAGTAATACAAAGTAATATTGATGATAGCAAAGAGTACAAATGTTAGTAAATAATATTTGAAAAATATTATCAATAGTGATAAAAAATACAATCAAGTAATAGTAGTGGTTAAAAAAGTATATATAAAAAAGGAAAAGTGTGTGAGGGTGGGGGTGTTCGAATATTCCAGATGTAGTGGTGGGGAGGGGCTAAGGGGTTAGGAGTTGTCCTACAAGTTGAGCAGAGGAGAAGCAGATGGATTTGTGCTTCTTCTTCTTCCTTTCTCTCTTTCATTTCACTTTTACTGAAGTAACAAGTCGTGATGGACTAAAAGAGGACTAAAAGTAGACTAGGACCGGAAGTGAGGAGGTAAAACTGTCCTTCTCGTTCGGACTTCATGGATCATTGTCGCTAAAAAACAATTCCATCAACTTTAGTTTTTTCCACCCTTGGCCTCCATGGAGGTGACATGTCCATCCCCGCTTGAAGGAGCGTGAACTCTGTCGATATCCTTTATCGATCCACGGAATGGCGGCTCTCGTCCTGGTTCTGCTTTGTCTTTGGACCTGCGGGGACGCCAAAAGCGCGTTCCCGATCAGAACCTCCTACAGCCTCTATGCCGGCGACAACGCGCACGGTGCCCGAGTGGCCAGCAGACACAGGTACACGTCGTCTACGCCATTTTCATTTGACATTGTATACTCGAAGTAGTACTGTCATCATCTACTGACTGCTTGTCACCTTCAAGCACAGTTGACTGAGATTCAACAGGTGTGCATTTACCTCATCTCACTGTGTGAGTACTTCAGTGAGTACACTGTGTACACTATGTACACTGTGTACTTAGTTCAAGAGTGGGGGTATTGATCTTCTTCTTCTCTCCCTTTTTGTTGCTGAATTGCAACCACTTTGTACAACACAGTTGACTAAAAGATACACAAACATATTGATGGTGTCGATGCCAAGGGTAGAATCAATATCGATACTCGATACTATTCTATGTTATGTTTCTTTTATATAAATGTCTGATACACATATATAAATATCTATATTAATTTATCAGTACATCATTTACAAACTCAGGGAATAAACAGTTGGACATTGGACAGTTTGTTATTTTATCAAACTGTTCACAAATACGTTTGATAAATGATTTTGGTTGGCATGAAAGTTTTGCCTGTAAATATGAGCAACAAATTAAGGTAAAATCACAAAATCATTCAACGATCTTGAATGTCCCAAATTCCAAGCTGCTGTTTTAAGGCATGTTAAAAAAAATAATGCACTTTGTGTCTTCCATCCATCCATCCACCCTGGACAAGTCCTCACCTCATCGCAGGGCCAACACAGATAGACAGACAACATTCACACTCACATTCACACACTAGGGCCAATTTAGTGTTGCCAATCAACCTATCCCCAGGTACATGTCTTTGGAGGTAATAAATATGGCAGTGCCATGTTGGCATTTTTTTCCATAACTTGAGTTGATTTATTTTTGGAAAACCTTGTTAAATTGTTTAATGCATCCAGCAGGGCATCACAACAAACTTAGGCATAATAATGTGTTAATTCCACGACTGTATATATCGGTGTCGGTTGATATCGGAATCGGTAATTAAGAGTTGGACAATATCGGAATATCGGCTATCGGCAAAAAAGCCATTATCGGACATCTCTACTCAGATGTGTAAGAAAACTAAATATAACAACTGGACAGCAGAATTATTATTAATTTAGTTAAATGTTGAATTTAAATTAGTTAATTAAAATACATCTACATTTAGAATATAATAGAATAGAAAGTACTATATTGATCCCTGGGGGAAATTCAGCACCACAGTTCGCTCACAATAGACAATAAACAATTAGGTATTTTTACATGTGAATAATATAAATACAGTCTTTTACACAGCATTATTCACATTTTAATAATATAAATACAGTCTATTATACAGCATTATTCACATGTGAATAACATAAATACAGTCTATTATACAGCATTATTCTTGTGAATAATATAAATACAGTCTATTATACATTTAAGTACAGTCAAAAAGGAACATATGTATTATACAGTCTGATGGCTGTCGGTATGATGGACTTCCTGTGTCGTTCCGTGTTGCATTTTGGGAGTCTGAGCCTTCCACTGAACGTGCTCATTCTCTCCGCCAGGTACGAGTGTAGTGGGTGGGAGATGTTGTCCATAATGGCTAGGAGCTTTGCTAGACTTCTCCTCTCTGACACCACCTCCAGAGAGTGTAGCTCTGCTCCCACCACGTTACTGGCCTTCCTTACTAGCTTGTCCAGCCTGTTTGCGTCCCCCGCTCTCAGTCCGCTGCACCAGCAGGCCACGGCGTATTTAGATTTTTTCTTAAACAATCAACAATTATTAACACATGAACACAAACAAAGTACCGTTGAGTATCAGTATTTGGGCATCGTATCAATTGTGGAAGGCACATATCTCTAATGGTATTCCTGTTGGTGTAATAGTAAACACTTTTGCCTTTCATGGCAGAAGCCATACTGTAGGCTCCATTCCTGGACAAGGGTTGCATCTTTAAGGCTATCCAGTGTAAAAAAATAAGCCAAAAGTGTCCATGAAGATTAATTGCTGTGGAAACCAATAACAGAAATATTCACTTGGTATCGGACCAAGAAAAAACTTTGCAGTATCACCTACTTAATGTGTGCATTAATGTTCGGAGAAAAGCGGGGGCATTATAGTTAGCTACGCTGCGCATGTTTACACAGCTTCTTGTAAAGCTGAAAACAAAAATTTAGGATTTCATGAGATTTGTGAAATGGTTGACAAGATAATGTCCAACCCAAACGTGTGAGTAAATACACACGCACTTGGATGAGATAATTCAGAGAAGTCATCAGAAAGGAATGTTAAGTGTGTGTCTTCACAAAACTTCAGAGGATAAATGACACAATATGAATATATCATTGTGTATCAATAAATGAGAAGACTTGAACTGACTTTTTAAAATGCATGTTAGAAATTGTGATGTTAGTTTTGATTTGTTACATATAAACTACTGTAGAGATAAACCATAAGTTCAAGTGCACAGCATCGTTGTGCAATGATCAAATTAGCTATATTTTTACATTTTCACACCTGAAGAAGTGACAAAATAATTATTTAATTAACCTTACCGACATAAATAAATGCAGGGGTTTCCCTTAATGTAATTAAATGTGGCGCACCGCCACTGCATTTTTATTACCGCCACACCTTGAAAATTTTATTTTTTTGCTTGAAAACAAATTAAAGTAATATACTATATTGTAGCACCAAGAAGAAATCACACAAAGGCTGACGCTATTTTTACATTTTATCACTAATCTTATGATAACAATTATGTTAACAATTGGCACAATTCCAACAGGTTTTACCTCCCGTGAAAACAATTTCGTCTCCGTGAGTCCGCACTTCCCCAGACACACAACAACACTTCCTCATTGTCTGCCAATCACCTTTCAGGCACGGACGCTGTGTTTGCAAATGTGGGAAAAACTGACATCAAATCCAAACCACACTAACATAAGACATTAACATTAGCTGGCGGTTACAGAATGAATTGATATATATAGCCTATCATTTGAGCACTATTGACAAGTGATGTACCAAAAACTTGACCACTGAAAAAATACTTTGATTACCGAAAACCCGGCTGCCAAAACCGGACGTAAACAAAACGCACGCCATTGTGTCTATAGTGTTGTCAGCATGTCTGCAATGTGGATGCAATTTTTAATATATCCCAGATATACCGGCAAACATCCATCTACAAATGTGCAAATATTAAGAAGACAGTGGCGGCTTTTAAGAAGACAAAATCCAACTGGAGCAACAGTGCGAAGCAAGTGTGACGTCATGCTCATGCAGCTAGCCTCTTTCGTCAGGGACATCGAGGTACCGAAGTTTAGAGTCTCTAAACACAAGTACATTTTATAATAACACCAGAAGAAGATGCTGGATTTGTTGCTAGCTGTTTTTATTTAAAAAAAAAACTATTTAAAAGTCTCTAGACACTTGAAAATATCTCCACAAAGTACATTGTACAATAAGCAGCAACAATTTAAAAATAAAACAAAACAATATTATGTAAGAAAAATATAGATGTTAATACTATACTTAATAACATTTTGTTTCTAATGTAATTTCATTTTTTTTTAAAGATTATATGTATCATATCAAATCATGCGATGACATCATATCGACCACGCCCCTAACCACGCCCCCACCGCCTCAAGTATTTTGGCAATTTAGGGGAAACCCTGACATTAACAAAATAAAACTGTTTTACATTACGATCATGCTTTGTCAGATATGTTTTGTGATGTTATTCTGTGAAATTTGCACCTAAAGAAATGCTAGCACATCAGTTTAGAAATACGGGGATGGGGGGTTATTTTCTGGCTGGCTGAAATATTGTGTAAATTATTTTATAAAATGTTCTGGTCGAGTCCTCAATTACAAGATGATTAGCAGGCTGAATATTACATGTTATTAATTAATAGAGAAGGTTAAAACATTGTCATGCAGCAATATGAAGCCACCTCTGCCCCCTGAAAATAATCTGTCTAGGGTACACGTATTAATGATGAAAAAGCATACCTATCTGCGATTAATCGCGATTAATTTTGAGTTAAATATATACAATATGCAATTAGTCCCGATTAAACATTTTAATCATTTGACAGCCCTAATATATATATATATATATATATATATATATATATATATATATATATATATATATATATATATATATATATATATATATATATATATATATATATATATATATATATATATATATATATATATCTTAGTACTAATTAATAATAACATATTTGTTTTTAAATGTATGTTTACATTTTTTGAGCCTAAATACGATATAATACATCATTAATAAAATGCAAATTATTCAATGATGTCACGGTGACCACGCCCATAACCACGCCTCCACCGCTACAGGTATCTTGGCAGTGTAGGGGAAACCCTAAAATGCAAGGTTGTTTTTTTTGCAGTGCAGTGTTTCCCACAGGACTGCAATCTATTTGTGAAAATAATCATCCTTTTGCATTAGAGTGGGTAAAAAACATGAAAAGCAAACTATGTCTAAAAATACAAATTTACTTTTTATTGTTGCTTTTTTGTAATCCTTTCGATGTCACAAACAAAACAGAGCAACCTCTAAGTGCTTTTAGATGGAGGGACCCTCAGAAGCACCAACTGCACATTGAGGAGTGCTATACATGCGTTCATGTCTGCAAAAGAATCTCCACTGGATTTGTTACTTGTTAAAAAAAGTATCTGGAAAGGTCTAATTACTTGCTAAATATAGCCAGAAAGTCACTAAGTTAACAACACTGATCCCTTCTGCTATGTCTTTTTATTCTCTGGCAGACCAGGGGCCTCATTTATAAAACTGTGCATGGCTTCCAAACGTTGTGTAAAGACAATCCTGAGAAAGTATGTCCGCCAAAAATGTTTAATTTATTAAAGCGTGCTGCACACACTTTTACGTACTCTTCACATTGTAAATCACACCTGCCGAGAATTGTGTGCATAACAGTTCCTCCACGGTTCTTGCAACAATCACCCATACATGTTCATGCTAAACACAGTGGTACCTCAACTTAAGAGCACAATGCGTAACTGGTAACTCAGAACACTCATATCTCTAAACAGCTCCGCCCATTGAAATTAATTGAAATTATTTAATCCGTGCTTGCTCCGCCCCACCCCAGCTTGTGTTTTAAATTTAAAAGCAAACTTTTAGACAACAAATATTGTTAGAAAAATATCACAATAGAATATAGTGAAAACAACTTCAGTTTTTATATTATGTAATAATATAATAATATTATAAACCATCTACCTTGAGGACCGTACTAATGCGGTGTCTCCTACGGGCAGATTCTCCGTCCAGTGTTGCCTACGCTGCTTATGATAAGCAACATGTTTTTGTAGAGCTAATTTTGTTTCCGTTTCTGTCATGAAACCTGGTTTTACAAATATTTCTCTAACCGGCTTTCACCAATGGTGGAAATTCCCGTAACTCAAGTCATGTTCGCAATTTAAAGCATAACAGAAAGCTGAGAGACAGCTTATATTTCAAATTACTCATGAGTTAAGATACCACTGCAGCTCATTAATATGGTGGTGAGTTTAAGGATCACGTGTTCAACTGTCAAAGAAAGATAGAGATTTTCAGATTGGTGCTTATTACGTCAGGCCACATGACAATATTATCTTTGGAGGGATTAGTAACGTCATATCCAATAAAAATAACAACTGGAATGGTAATATTTGACCAATGTTGCTGAGATGGAGAAAAACATGTTCACGAGTCGCCATCTCATCGCAGGGCCAACACAGATAATAACTCAGAAAATCTGCAAAGACTCCTCCCACCCCCACCAAGGACTGTTTTCACTGCTGGACTCTAGAAAGAGGTTCCGCAGCCTCCAAAGCAGAACCTCCAGGTTCTGTAACAGCTTCTTCCCTCAGGCCGTAAGACTCTTGAACGCATCATAATTAAATTATCCCCTCAACTCCCCCCAAAATGGATTAACTCGCTGGAATAAAAAAGACAATATAACATGCATCCATAAACGTGGACGCATGTGTAAAAAGTGCAATATATTTATCTGTACAGTAATCTATTTATTTATATTTATATATATCTATATATATTTATTTATTTTATATATATATGTATATATTTATTTATTTATATATGCACTTTATTGCTTTTTTATCCTGCACTACCATGAGCTTATGTAACGAAATTTCGTTCGTATCTGTGCTGTAAAGTTCAAATTTGAATGACAATAAAAATGAAGTCTAAATCTAAGTCTAAGTCTAAGTCTAATAGACAGACAACATTCACACTGACATTCACACACTAGGGACAATTTAGTGTTGCCAATCAACCTATCCCCAGGTGCATGTCTTTATTTGTCAAGTAATGCAAAGCAGATATACTGTTTCATGACACAAGTAGTCTTAATGGACAATATTTAAAGCTCTTGTGCCCAACTGGCCCTGATACAAGACAATTTCAATATTTCATTGGCACAATAAATGTGTTTTTGTAGAGTTATTTATTTTGTAAAAATATCTGAGTGGTCATAAAAATAATGTAGATTACATGTTGACTGTCTATTTGCATCATGGATGCGTGAAATCCAAACATTTGCACTACGGCCATGTTATAAACACCTGAAGGCTACATGTTTTTGAAAAAAGATACATGTAATAATTTCTAAACCACTCAGTGGCCTAGTGTTTAGAGTGTCCGCCCTGAGATCGGTAGGTTGTGAGTTCATACCCCGGCCGAGTCATACCAAAGACTATAAAAATGGAACCCGTTACCTCCCTGCTTGGCACTCAGCATCAAAGGTTGGAATTGGGGGTTAAATCACCAAAAATTATTCCCGGGCGCGGC
Source organism: Nerophis lumbriciformis (assembly GCF_033978685.3). NCBI lineage: Eukaryota > Metazoa > Chordata > Actinopteri > Syngnathiformes > Syngnathidae > Nerophis > Nerophis lumbriciformis. The sequence continues at coordinate 20,438,244 of NC_084553.2, read as the reverse complement.
CACCGCTGTTGCTCACTGCTCCCCTCACCTCCCAGGGGGTAAACAAGGGGATGGGTCAAATGCAGAGGACACATTTCACCACACCTAGTGTTTGTGTGACAATCATTGGTACTTTAACTTTAACTTTAAATTCATATTAGTGACACACAGAATTTTGGTTTCAGCCGAAATACTTTTATCAGCAAAACTACACTGCCAAAACGGATGTTGGGACGGCGTGGCGCAGTGGGAGAATGGCCGTGCACGACCCGAGGGTCCCTGGTTCAATCCCCACCTAGTACCAACCTCGTCATGTCCGTTGTGTCCTGAGCAAGACACTTCACCCTTGCTCCTGATGGGTGCTGGTTAGCGCCTTGCATGGCAGCTCCCTCCATCAGTGTGTGAATGTGTGTGTGAATGGGTAAATGTGGAAGTAGTGTCAAAGCGCTTTGAGTACCTCAAAGGTAGAAAAGCGCTATACAAGTACAACCCATTTATCATTTATGTTGTGATGACGTAAGCAGGAAGCTTGTGCTTTTCTGGAGTGAAGGCAGCATGTCTGTAGTTACAATACTTTCATTTTAGTGAGATTAATGCAGTCGCAAGCACAAATGCAATGTTAAAAACTGTTACAATAATTTATAAGCTCAAAAACATCTCCGAACTGGAGATGTCCAATTCCGAGAGAATTTTCCTAAAGGAGCTCTTTGCAAAATTTACACAGATGTCTAGAGTGCGCCAACTTTCCACTGTATTTTACACAGTACCCTCTTACGGCTTCTAGTATGTAATGACGTAACTACGTATGTACGTAACATATGCATGTGCATTAGCTTTGGGTGTGGTTAGCTAATAAAAGTAATTTGGATAGCTAACGGTATCTGTCATTGAATGTATATTCTATCATAACAACAACATGACTGCAAATTGTTTGTTGCTTCTTTTGGACTGTTTTTGTATATGTGCATGGGCTCTGCGTGTACGTGTTGACAAGACCGGGTGAGTGACAGCCGTAAACACCAATCATCATATTTGGGCAGGTAAAATGTTATTACATAAGCATTGTAATTGTGAAAAATAAAGGCAAATGTCAAACAAATGTATTCTGTTAAACCAGCCGGTGGTGTTCTTGTCAAGTTTTTTGCTCTTTAAAATGTTACTGTGAGGAAGTTGCAAACAGCACCTTTAAGCGCAAAAATTATGACTGAAGTGATTAAGCTGTGTTTTCATTTGCACTTTAACCTTATTGACAGTTTAGTTAAAAAAAAAACATATTCATTATTCACACAACATTTTCATCAGTTATTTGAGTCCCTTCCTTATTTTTCTGACAATAGCCTGAAGTTAAATAAATAATAATATTTGAGATTAACACATGGTTTCATATAATTTGTCAAGGTTGTAAACAGTAAGTAGGTTAGATATAATTATTGAATACAATTAAAATCAAAAGTAAGATTAGTATCTTTCCATCCATTTGCTACTGCTTGTCCCTTTCGGGGGGAGGGGGGCTGGATCCTACCTCTCAGCTGCATTTGGGCGGAAGGCGGGGTACACCCTGGACAAGTCGCCCTCTCATTGCAGGGCCAACACAGATAGACAACCATTCACACTCACACTCACACATTTGTAAGATTACTAATTCAGTGGTAATATTACCACTCAGATATCTGAGTGGGTCCTGAGCCCCTCTGTAGTGGAAAAGTTGGGTTAAGAACCCCTGGGTTACACAGAGTCCAGGAAACATTAATTATTTTTGGATCGCTTGTGTAATATGTTGCATGCACGCGGGTAACAGAGGTGGTGGTAGTGGTGGGACTGGGTGGGTAATTTGTTGTCAATTAATCCTGTCTGGCCCGCAATCTAAAGTGCGCTGTGAATGTTGCCCTCCTGTAGGATGGAGTTTGACACCCCTTCTCCAGATAGTCCAGTTTGATCATTTTCTAGGCCGCAGGCCAACCTTTGCAGGACCGATCTGAGGACCTCACTAAGCTATTAAATTTTTACCGTGTTTATTTTTATATACAAGTGCTTTATATATATATATATATATATATATATATATATATATATATATATATATATATATATGTGTATATATATATATATATATATATATATATATATATATATATATATATATATATATATATATATATACATACAGTATATATGCTGTACAGTATTTGTGTTTGTGTCGCTTTTTTTCAGGAACACTAATTCAAAAACTCACAATAATGTCTGATTGAATGCTAAAACTGTTATGACAGACCACCTCAAAAAACGAAATGGAATTTGAAATTTTTTTACTGAATGAAACACCCAGAATGTACATGAATATAAAGAATGTGGGATTTTCCATATTATCTATGAACACTGAATATTAACAACATATGAACTTCGCTCTTCTTTTACTTCTCAGACAACCTCCTCGATCGACATTTTTTACAATCAAGTGAAACTCAACAAAAATGTAACAAAAAGGGAAAAAAAAACCCACCTACAATCTGATATAATATCACTTTTTTGCAAAAAATTTTGTTGTAAAAATCTGCTTGCGCATCTTTCTCTGACACCCGCGTTTCAGGCTTGCTGCTCTGGAAACACTGTGGAAACAAACCCCTCCCACACTGTTTGGTGCCTAGTCTGAGTTGATGTGATGTAGATTACCGTAATAACTCGTATATCACTCAAAAAGGCAGATTCCAACCACTGAAATACTTGTATAGTTCAAGACTTACGGAAGTTTGAAAACAGCACTGCACATCATAATGGCGGCTACAGATTCGATGTTAAAGGTCTAAATTTGAGAAACGTCCAACGGGCCGGATTGAATATCCTAACGGCGGCCCGTGGGCCGTAATTTGCCCAGGTCTGTTATAGAGGCACTTGCGTAAGCGCTTGTACATGGACTTTGCTTTGTTCAGGAACAAACTTTAACGTAATATGTTTTTTCTTTGTATCAAACCTAACGTATAATGCTTTAGTCTGGAGAGAACTTAATGTAAGATTGTACAATGCTTTTGTCTTTTCACTAAACATCATGTGATGAATCTTTCTCAGGATGTCCTAATTCTGTATTGAAGGCTGTTCAAAGTTCCTGATATCTGACTAGTCATCATTCAATGTCAGGCCATAATTTACAACATAAATTAATCTCACATTGTGCATGAATATTCTTTCAACAATCCTTAAAGACCGTCTAAATCGTAACAATAGCTCTGTGAAGTGTGTCCATCCCAAGGCACAACACTAGCTCCGCAGCCCCGTCTCCTTGTCCACATCTCCTCTGAACTCTCACGGGGACTCTGGTGTGGCAGAGAGCCAGCCGCTGGTGTCCGGTGCAAACACGGCCATGGCCAAAAGGCTCCCCGAGGCAGATCCAAAAGTTCACAAAACAGCTCAGCAAAAGTCACGAAAGTGCCACCCTTTGTTGTGCAGTCCCAAAAGTGCCCAAACCAAAAGGTAAAGAAACCCCACATGAAAACAAGAGGGAAACATTAAAAACACAAAAGGTGGCCACACAAACGAGGAGACAATGACGAGGACAAGCCATAACTCTTTACTTTCTACACGCACACACTGAGGACTGAGTTTTGAAACCCTTCACCTGGCCAACATTTTCAAATGTGTGTGTTTTAAGTACAAAAGTATCTGTGTTTGTGTGGGCATGTGTGGACAATAGCTCCATATTGTGTTGTGGAATCAACAAATATGAGCACAACTAATGTGAATTAGGGATTAGGTTTTTATGCTGCGGATTTCGATACTAATCATCCATGAGTAAAATCGTCCGATACAATACTGTTATCGATTACATCTATTAACTCTAAAATAGGCTCCAGCACCCCCCACGTTCCCGAAAGGGACAAGCAGTAGAAAATGGATGGATGGATTGAACTGTAAAGGTTTTAATGTATTTATGGTGAGGGCTGTTAACAATGTAACAATATCACCACAATATTCAAACTAGTTTCTTATTTTCTTTTATTGCGTACAATTGTTTGAGCAAGACAAAGTCGAAAGTACACAATAACTAAATAAATGCCAAAACTACCGCCTACTACTCTTTTAAATCCTTCTGTTATTACAATTTAAAGTCCTCCTCTGTCTGTAACATGTTTGGCCTCGTCCTCCAGTGATAATGGCACTTCATAATGGTTCTTATGATATTAAGAAATTTAATTTATTTACAGTATATGTAGGTGATGATTATAAACTTAGGGGAGCGACTCAACATACACTGTATGCACAAACACAATTAGCTGCTAGCCTCCTTTGTCAGCCAGGGGACAAAAATAAAGCTGGAGGGAATAATTTTTTATGATTGTCATTGCTGTAATCTCAATGACTGATCACATACTTGTTCATGTGATCAACCATTGTCTTAAAACATATAATTTTCAATCACAGCAAATTAATTGAAACTTATTATGGCTCCTGTTTGGGGTAAAAGTATTCCTTCTCAAATAGTGGGACGGGCCCACCTAGGGGGGACGCGGTGCGATGCCAGGGGGGTCGGGTGTGACTCCAGGGCACATGCTTTATCAGTATCATGCAGTATATGCTTCAAACCCTGCTTTGAAAAGCTGTTCTCTGCCAAACGTGCTCAGTGTAGCCATTAATCCTGACTTTCACATTTTGATTAAAAAACACAGTTTTATTAATTTTTGTTTAGTTGGTTTAAGTGTTTTGTATATTGTGTTTCTGAGTCAATGTTACTGATCAATTTCAATGTATTCTTTGTAAACGCATATAATTTTATTTTTTCAGTATTAACTGGTTAAAGTCGGTCAAAACATTTTTATAATTTGAATAAGGATTTATATTTTGGGAGAATGTTTTTTTCTGTTACAAACTAGTGTTAATAAAGTTTGTTGTAAGTTTATCTATATTTCTTTATTTTTTGTTTTGCTTAATGTTAATAAGGATGCAATGTTAGGCAGCGGTTTACTTATAACAATTTTAAAGCCAAATGATACAATGATGCTATTTATAGTCTCTTTCTAGCTTTTCTGGAAACAGATCTTTAGCTTTTCTACAAACAGATTTTTAAAATCAAATATGAAAAAGTTATGCCATTTGGAGCATATTTTGCAAAGAACATGACTTTTGGGGGGAACGATTGTACACAGACTGAAGTTTAAGTTCAGCAAATGTCTTGATATTTGATGTACCTTTGTGTCATGTCTGTGTAATCAAGTTTTGTTTTAAGTCATGTTTTGTTTACCGGTAGTTTCTGGCTTTTCACTCCCTTGTCTTGTTTGCATGATTACCCATTAGTTTTCACCTGTCACGTCACGCACCTGTTTCACGTTTTGAGTCACGCACCTGTTTTTGTTAATCATGTCTGTTATTTAAGCTTTTCATTTTCTGTTGTTCGTCCTGACGACATCCTCGCATTTATGCCCCCTGTCACACTCTGTCCACGGCTGCGCACTTCATGTCCATGCCAAGTAAGTTTGTTTATTATTGCCACAGTTAGTGTTTTTTATTGTTCATAGTTTTTTGCCCCCGTGCAAGTCTTTTGTTTTCATTAGTCAAGTTGTACATCCGCCTTGAGCGCGCCTTTTGTTCTTTTGTTAGTGTAAAATAAATAATGTCTTCACCTTCACGCCATGTCTGGTCCAAATGCTCATTTGCACCACGGGAGAACAAACCACGTCAAAGTCCTAGTCTTGACAGATGTCGTCAGCTAAAAAGTTCTCCCGCAAGACATTTGGACAATTTTGACGAGGGAACATGGGCGGTCCTGCGCGCGATGGAGGAGGAAACGCTGCGCTACTCCTCCGTGGAGCGCAGAGATCTCATGTGGGGTCCGACCGGCAAACTGGTGCCGATCAGCTCCGTTTGGCCCAGGGACGTTGGCGCGTCATCCCAGCCACAGAAGCGCCGCCAAAGGCGAGGGACGCCAGGAAGGACATCCGCGAGCCAGCGGGACACGCCGCTCCCACAAGCCCCGCCCCCTCCGGGCAGAAGCAAGCAACAGTCTGCCCGGCTTCCTCAGGATGACATCACAGCCCAGGATTTTTTTTTCAAATCTTTTTCTTTTGAACACCCGCCTCCAACAAAAGACACTAATGGCATGACTTTGATAAATCATTATCAAAACCTGTTTTTAGAGATCAGGTCTAATCAGTCCAAGCCACGTCCCAAATTTCATGCCCCGCCCCCCAAGACTCATGCCCCGCCTCCCAAGACTCAAGTCCCGCCCCCGTCACAATTGTTTTCTTTTTTTCCGCCCACACAACCCCAGGTGGGGGATAAAAAAACAACAACATTGTGGACAACTTAAAGGGGAAATATCAGCCCTCCTCCAGACCTCCCTCCGCCCACCCCTAGAGAGAGTTACAGACCGCAGGAAGCGCGTCTGGTATCCGCCCCTTGAGGGGGGGGCTGGGGTCGGGAGCTGTGTTGGTGGGGTGGCTCGGCATCACCATGCCAAACCACAGCCTCCAGCACGGCCGCCACCACCAGTCTTCCGACCCGTCAAGCCACAGCCTCCAGCACGACCGCCCTCACCAGTCTTCCGACCTGCCAAGCCGCAACCCCCAGCTAGGCCACCTCCACCTGCTCCCAGGCTAGCACCTGTAGCTGCTCCACGGCTAGCACCTGTCGCCGCACCAAGGCTAGCACCAGACCCTCCACGCCAAGACCAAGACCCTCCACGCCAAGACCAAGACCCTCCACGCCAAGACCAAGACCCTCCACGCCAAAACCAAGACCTTCCACGCCAAGTCCAAGACCAAGACCCTCCACGCCAAGTCCAAGACCAAGACCCACCACGCCAAGCTCCGGTACCAGTTCCACGACGCCAAGTGCCGCCAGTCGCAGCTCAACGACGCCAAGTTCCGCCAGTCGCAGCTCAACGACGCCAAGTGCCGCCAGTCGCAGCTCAACGACGCCAAGTGCCGCCAGTCGCAGCTCAACGACGCCAAGTGCCGCCAGTCGCAGCTCAACGACGCCAAGTGCCGCCAGTCGCAGCTCCACGACGCCAAGTGCCGCCAGTCGCAGCTCCACGACGCCAAGTGCCGCCAGTCGCAGCTCCACGACGCCAAGTGCCGCCAGTCGCAGCTCCACGACGCCAAGTGCCGCCAGTCGCAGCTCCACGACGCCAAGATCCGCCATGCCAAGACCAAGACCCGCCATACCAAGACCAAGACCCGCCATGCCAAGACCAAGACCAACACCAAGACCCGCCATGCCAAGACCAAGACCAAGACCCGCCATGCCAAGACCAAGACCAAGACCCGCCATGCCAGGACCAAGACCCACACCAAGACCAAGACCAAGACCCACACCAAGACCAAGACCAAGACCCACACCAAGACCAAGACCAAGACCCGCCATGCCAAGACCCACACCAAGACCAAGACCAAGACCCACGCCGAGCTTCGCCGCTGGACGCGTCACGCCGAGCTTCGCCGCCTGACTTGCCACGCCGAGCTGCCACGCCTGCCAAATTGACGACGCGCCTGCCTCCTCGTCGGCTACGGATATGGCCGCTACCTGGTCGCCCGCCACGCCAAGTGCGCCCACCTCCCAGTCGGCCACGAATGTGGCCAATCCCTGGGCGCCCGCCTCGCCTGCTGCAGCGGCGTTCCACTCGCCGCCGCCACTTGACTTTGCCTCGGTGGATTCGGGGCCACTTGGGCTGGCGACCCACCGCCATGTCCCCCTTCCGCCCTCCCATGACTTTTGTTAAGTTTTTTCTTGGACATCTGGTATCTGTCCTTAAGGGAGGGGCTCTGTCATGTCTGTGTAATCAAGTTTTGTTTTAAGTCATGTTTTGTTTAGTTTCTGGCTTTTCACTCCCTTGTCTTGTTTGCATGATTACCCATTAGTTTTCACCTGTCACGTCACGCACCTGTTTCACGTTTTGAGTCACGCACCTGTTTTTGTTAATCATGTCTGTTATTTAAGCTTTTCATTTTCTGTTGTTCGTCCTGACGACATCCTCGCATTTATGCCCCCTGTCACACTCTGTCCACGGCTGCGCACTTCATGTCCATGCCAAGTGAGTTTGTTTATTATTGCCACAGTTAGTGTTTTTTATTGTTCATAGTTTTTTGCCCCCGTGCAAGTCTTTTGTTTTCATTAGTCAAGTTGTACATCCGCCTTGAGCGCGCCTTTTGTTCTTTTGTTAGTGTAAAATAAATATTGTCTTCACCTTCACGCCATGTCTGGTCCAAATGCTCATTTGCACCACGGGAGAACAAACCACGTCAAAGTCCTAGTCTTGACACTTTGTAAGATTTGATCAAATGTTTATGCTTTCTGTTCTTTTTGGGTCACCCTATAGGTCAGACCCTTATTGTGTAATATGTGGGAAATCGGTAACAACCAAAAGAGTTATATTTATGATGACAGCACTGACAAAATGATCGTTTTCTTATACTGTCCTTTCTTTACTCCATGTATACTGTTCTGGGGACTGTCATGTGATTGCTCCTCTACATTTGCAGGTTAATAACTGTTCATTTGTTTAGCACATTCTGAAAAGTGCAGCCGTACTTTTCAACCCACGGATTTTTGGACGATAACATACTGAATTCGGTATCCATCTCAAAGTACTCGTGCTTTGAATTATCTTTTTTTTTTCTTTTTTTTTTTTTTCAAATTGGTTTGGATGAGCTGGAATCTGATGTTCTTCCGGTTATGTGGATGTATGGAATGTGTATTTTGATAAAAGTGTGGCATAGCAGTTCCCATGGAAACACAAATGCAACCAAGCTGCCCCCTAAACATGGGTCCGGCGCTTTTAAAAGGTTAATAAAGAGAAATTAAAGTATATCAACATCAACAATATTTTGTTTGTTTGTTTGTTTGTTTGTTTGTTTGGAAACCCCTAGTATAAAAATAAGATTGTGTAAAGAAAAGAAAGATAAGAAAAACATATTTTGAATATAAGAAAAATCTGTATTTTACAGAATTAAAGTTTAAATTTTACAAGAAAAACTTCTCGTTTTATGTTTATGTGGTAATATTATGATAATAATAATACATTTAATTTATAAGATGCCTTTCGAGGCACTTAAGGACACTGTACAAAAAATGGACCAATAAAAACAATAGATAAGAAACAAAAAACAATATTTAGCTAAAATTAAAGTGAATAAAGTGTGTTTTGAGTCTTGGATTGAGAAAAGTTTTAACATATGTGCTTGTATATGTGTAGACAATGTAAATGTTAATATAATGACAATTGTCATTTCACAAGATTTATTTGAGAATTTACCTGCTTGCAGTTTTTGATGTGTCATTGTGACCTTAAAACCCTAAAAAGGCCGTAACGTTACACCCCTTGTACGTTTGTACTTGCATACAAATGCACCCACACACACCCATGCACACGCACGCAAACACGCACGCACACGCAAGCACACACACAAACACATGCACAGACTCAACATTCTGATGTGACTATGGAATAAATCATTCAATATGTTTCTAATGACATCACAGGCCTTCAGTGCCAAAAAGAGGAAGCTGCTTGCAAACACTTAACATTTTCCATCAATAATGTAAATACACACAACTATACAATACTATTTGCGTAGACATTTTGTGTGTATGGTGTACGAAATGTGACATTTTTGAAGTGATGGGAATTTTTGGAATGTGGGAAATTGTTAGCGTAATGTTTTCATGGTGGAATAGGTTGAGAAATATGGAAACATTAATTTCATTTAGACCGTAATGCTTGGGCATACATGTGATGTTATAATTAAACTGGAAATTTTGGAATGTGGAAAATCGATAGCCTGATTATTATGTTTTAGGGCTAGAATGATTTTCATGGGTTAAGAAATGTTGGAGCACAGAAGAACCTTTGTTTTTGCGAGTAATCCATTTCGAAAGGTCTATACAACCTTCAGGATATCCTGAATGAGTTGAATGTTGGTTTTCATGTTGAAATGGCTTGAAAAATGTGAGAAATATTTGAATATTTAAATACATTTAAATATGAAACTTGTAATAATGTCCATTAATTTCCAATAAGAATGTTGTCGTCTAAAATGTGGAACAATGGAAAATGTAGGAATTTTCTTGGACAATCATTGTGTCAAAAATTAGCAGAACATTTAAGTGTTGGAATGTTTTGAATTCAAATGTGAGAGTAGTTGAGGATGGAAACAATGAGACACACAAACAAAGAGTAGATAATAGAATTTTGGTGCATTGACAATTATTTGAAAACCCTAACATTACAGGATACAAGAGTTTTTCTCTATGATGTCACCATTCTTCAGATGACTTGTAAGTCAGGAGGATGTGGGCGGACAGAAGACTTGAATTGCTAACACAGAGCAGGACCTCAGCCAAGTACAATAGTTGAACTTGATTTGAATGCAGTTGAAGAAAAGTCACATGAATGAATAAACACATGGCAGTATAAATATACAGCCAGCATATTAGCAGGTATTTCCACAGTTTTTACTTTGTACTTTTGTACTAAAAAAAATGAACATGTTTTTCACATTTGTGTTTACAAAACATCCATCCATCCATCCATTTTCTACCGCGTGTCCCTTAATGCTAAAAACAATCCAATGTAGGTGAAGACGTGCTAAACACTTAGACATAATTGACAACAAACACACAATATAAGCCAATACATTTGCTAATCAAGTAATTATTATTTTCCTAATCATTCAAATACTATATAAATATTATATTGGCCAAATATTTAGGTCAATGCATTTTTGTATGTTAATGTTTTCCCTTTAAGGTTTTAAAGCGGCCCTGTTACGCAAAACCAACTTTTCTTACCTATTGGTACCTGTTTTTGTGTATTTGGGCTCTGCATAAGTCCCGAAATTTGAATTTTGCCAAATTAGTGACATTTTTCCCAAGTGTGACATCAGTGGATTATTCATATGTGGTATACAATTATCCTCGGAGCTTTGTGCAGGTCTGCCATATTAGTCTGACTCTGTAGTCAATAAATTATTTATTTTTGTCTATCCTCTTGTTGTGGAGCAGACAAACTTGTACATGTAAACGCATCCTCTGCTGTTGTCATTTCTACTACAAAGTAGCGTATCGAATAAACTTAATCCGTCAATAGACTTGCTATGGAAGCGCTAAAAACTAAAACATGGCTGGCGGGGTAAAGACGCTGACGAAGTGAAGGCACGTAAATAAGACCTCCAACAAAACGGTGCATCCTGAGGAGACGGTCAGAAAGTGGTTTGAAGATAGTCTGTAAAACATAATATATGCAACATTTTGACCAAATAACCACGATTACTTGTTATGTAGATTACAATGAAGTGTTTTCAATGTGGAAAAAAAATATATAATATGACCACTTAAAAGGGGTACTGAACTTTTTTTGGAATTTTGCCTATCATTCACAATCATTGTAAAAGACATGACGACGGATGGATTTGTTTTTATTGCATTCTAAATATTAAATACAATTTATCAAAAGTCTGCTTACAATGGAGCCTATGGGAGCCGTTCAATTCTGCCTATAGAGCCCCTAAAAAAACATCCAAACACCTCCATTAGGGTTTTATATACATGATGTAAGTATATATGTTATGTAGTAACAAGCACATTTATAATAACATTCAATAATTATGTATTTTGATCATTTTAAGCATACGTGGCACAGTAATTTCACAAACACATCACAACGTTTGCTTTTTTCTTCATCACTAATTTCTGCTCATTGCAGACTTCATGAGAGCTAACAAACATAATAAAACATCACTTACTGTGCAACGTCTGCTGTCATTAAGATGCCATCTGCTAGGATGTTAATATATTCCCATTTAGATGAAAAGTGTCTCATAATCTTTGGGAAGAAACGGATTACCTACCCAGACGTTTCATGTCCAGGCATGATTTACGATCTACAATACATTTACTGGGAGCAGGGAAGCGAGAAAGCAGCAGACCACTCGATGATGTAAACATAGGGACACAGAAGTGATTACCTCGCCGCTATAAATAGTTTGTCTGCGTTACCGCTTATAATAACAACATCACTAATAGTCAAGGCACACAAATTTTATTAAGCGTTGTTGCCGCTTTCTGAATAATTATTTATCAGATTTTATGGGCAGAATAGTGGAGCTACCATCCAAATCCAAAATTTGAAGTACCATTTTTTTTTTCCAAAAATCTGAAGTAATGGATTATTTTCCTTTAAATATGAAGTAATCAGTATTTTGCTCCAAAAGTTGATGTTTTTCCTCAAAGCTTGAATAATTATTTTCTCTAAAATTTGAAATTATTAAATCCTCTTTTTAAATTTGAAGTAATTAATGTTTTCTTGTAAAGTTTAAAGTAATACTTTTTATTTAGTTAATGTTTTTCTGTAATATTGTAACTACTGTAGTTATTTTTTCCTCTAAAGTGTTAAGTAATTACTTTTTTTCTCTAGAGTTTGAAGTAACACATTTTGTCATCTAAAAGTCAAGTCATCGATTATTTTCCTTTAAATTATGAAGTAATTTGTATTTATTCTTTAAGTATGAAGTAAATAAACCTATCTTCTAAAATGTTATTTTCTGAGATATGAAAAAAATTTGAAGCAAAAAATAGTCCTCTGAAATGTTCAGTAATTAATTTTCTCTAAAATATGAAGTGAATATTTTTTCTCTAAAATGTGTTAAGATGGTAAGATGATGGTAAGATGGTAAGATATGAAGCACACATTTTGTGAAATGTATTTTTTCCTCTAAAATTTGAAGTAATTAAAATTTACTCTGAAATTTTAGGTGATACGTTTTTCCTCAAAAACGTTAAGAAATTCATGTTTCCTTATTAAAGAATTGCAGTAGATGATGAAAAAGATGCTTTGAGACCAAACATCTTCTGCAAGTGAAGTGACACAAATCCAAATATTTTTGTCTGTAAATCATTGCTAAAAGTTCAATCATTATTTTAATACACTATAAATACGCTATATTAAGCTGAAAATATTATTTTGACACTAATACATTTGAATAATTTTCACACCTTGTAACATGAGTAACAAGTCACATGACACCGCAGAGGGAAAATTATGATTGGGTACAATTTGTCTTTTTTCACCGAGGGGTGTACTCACTTCTTTTGGCAGAAATTTAGATAATAATAAAAGTTTGTTGACTTATTTTAAAAGGACAGTAAATACACTGTATTTCAATGTCTTGTATGTGTATGTGTATACACTATGGTATATCCATTATCTTTTGATTTTGTGGATTTTTTCCGGTTACTTCTTGTTTATTATGTTGGAATCTGGCAAGTCAATTGAATTTAAAGACACAGTCTAATGCTTTGTCAGCCCATGTAGCCAGACCTCATGACATCAGCAGATGCTATTAACACCATCTGCTCATCATTTCCTGGTAATAATCCACAATCATGGCCATTCTTCTGTGTGACGCTGCCAGATACTTCCAGTGTGACTTTAACACACTCAGCAGAATCACTCTTTTGTTTCTTTATACACCCCCCCCCCCCACACACACACACACACACGCACGCACACACAAATATATGTATATATATACACACACAGGCGCACTATGTATACAGTTAAGTTAAAGTTAAAGTACCAATGATAGTCACACACACACTAGGTGTGGGGAAATGTGTCCTCTGCATTTGACCCATCCCCTTGTTCACCCCCTGGGAGGTGAGGGGAGCAGTGATTTGGTGATTTAACCCCCAATTCCAACCCTTGATGCTGAGTGCCAAGCAGAGAGGTAATGGGTCCCATTTTTATAGTCTTTGGGGTTTGAACTCACAACCTACCGATCTCAGGGCAGACACTCTGACCACTAGGTCACTGAGTAGGTATATAATATGTAATACATATATATATATATATATATATATATATATATATATATATATATATATATATATATATATATATATATATATATATATATATATATATATATATACGGTGGAAGAGGGGTTAGTGCATCTGCCTCACAATACGAAGGTCCTGAGTAGTCTTGGGTTCAATCCCGGGCTCGGGATCTTTCTGTGTGGAGTTTGCATGTCCTCCCCGTGACTGCGTGGGTTCCCTCCGGGTACTCCGGCTTCCTACCACTTCCAAAGACATGCACCTGGGGATAGGTTGATTGGCAACACTAAATTAGCCCTAGTGTGTGAATGTGAGTGTGAATGTTGTCTGTCTATCTGTGTTGGCCCTGCGATGAGGTGGCGACTTGTCCAGGGTGTACCCTGCCTTCCGCCCGATTGTAGCTGAGATAGGCTCCAGCGCCCCCCGCCACCCCAAAAGGGAATAAACGGTAGAAAATGGATGGATATATATAATTATACATATATATGTATGTATATATATATATATATGTATCTATATATATATATATATATTAGGGCTACAACAACTAATCGATTAAATCGATTAAAATCGATTATAAAAATAGTTGGCGATTAATTTAGTCATCGATTCGTTGGATCTATGCTATGCGCATGCGCAGAGGCTACGTTTTTTTTTTTTTTCAACCTTTACTTATGAACTGCACCATTTACAAACATCTGAGAAACAATAATCAAAATAATAGGGGTGTAACGGTACGTGTATTTGTATCGAACCGTTTCGGTACGGGGGTTTCGTTTTGGTGCGGAAGTGTACCGGGCGAGTTTCCACACGGACATATTAAGTAGCGCACTGGACGTTGTGTAAACAATACTCAAAATGCCGGACATTTGAGGCATTTAAGAAACATCGCCCGGACAGCCCGGATGTGAAACCGATCGCTGCTAGCATGCTAGCAGCTAACGGGCTACGATAGACTGACCATACGTCCTCTTTTCACCGGACATGTCCTCTTTTGCGGGGCTGTCCGGGCGATGTTTCTTAAATGCCTCAAATGTCTGGCATTTTGAGTTAGGGTTGCGTGTATTTTCAATGTACATTCAGGGTTAAGAAGGTTAAAAACACAACAAATTGTGCGTGCAGCAGCATTCGTGAGGGAAGGGGAGAGACAGAGAGAGCGAGAGAGTTGTGATAAACGCGCATGTGTCGCCAGGCTTTGCTTTTTATCCTTAGATTTATCAGATTTAATTTTTTATTATCTACAGCAGGGGTGTCAAAAGTGTGCATTTTTGTAACATTTTCCTTGTTTTATTTGGCAAGTTGAAAGAACATGGCGCCAGTATGCTGTTTTTTTTCCAATAAAATACTGGAAAGGATAGAAATGTAGTTTATCTCTTGTATCCGATTATTAATCGATTAATCGAAGTAATAATCGACAGATTAATCGATTATCAAATTAATCGTTAGTTACAGCCCTAATATATATGTATATATATATGTATTACATATTATATACCTACTCAGTGGCCTAGTGGTTAGAGTGTCCGCCCTCTATGTATATATATATATATATATATATATATATATATATATACTAGTGTTGTCCTGATACCAATATTTTGGTACCGGTACCAAAATTATTTCAATACTTCCGGTACTTTTTTGGTACTTTTCTAAATAAAGAGGACCACAAAAATTTGCATTATTGGCTTTATTTTAACAAAAACTCTTACTGTACATTAAACGTATGTTTCTTATTGCAATTTTGTCCTTAAATAAAATAGTGAACATACAAGACAACTTGTCTTTTAGTAGTAAGTAAGCAAACAAAGGCTCCTAATTTAGCTACTGACGTATGCAGTAACATATAGTGTCATTTTCCATATTCTTCTGTTGTTTGATACTTTACATTAGTTTTGGATGATACCACAAATGTGGGTATCAATCCGATACCAAGTCGTTACAGTATCATACAAAGTCCTCATGTGTCCAGGGACATATTTCCTGAGTTTATAAACATAATATACATTTTTTAAAAATGAAAGAGGATGTGATGCCAAAAAATATCGACGTAATCATAGTAGTATCGACTAGATATACGCTACTGTACTTGGTATCATTACAGTGGATGTTAGGTATAGATCCACCAATGGCGTTTGTTTACATTTTGATGGGGGGGGGGGGGGTACTTTTCAGAGGTGGTATAGTACCGAATATGGTTCATTAGTATTGCAGTACTATACTAATAACGGTATACCGTACAACCCTAATACATACATACGGTCACGATCAAAAGTTTACATACACTTGTAAAGAACATAATGTCATGGCTGTCCAATAATTTGTACAACTCTTATTTTTTTGTGATAGAGTGATTGGAGCACATACTTGTTGGTCACAAAAAACATTCATGGAGTGTGGTTCTTTTATGAACTTATTATGAGTCTACTGAAAATGTGACCAAATCTGCTGGGTCAAAAGTATACATACAGCAATGTTAATATGTGTGGTAAAGGAATGGCTAAATCAGGCTAGAATTAAGGTTTTAGAATGGCCTTCCCAAAGTCCTGACTTAAATGTGTGGACAATGCTGAAGAAACAAGTCCATGTCAGAAAACCAACAAATATAGCTGAACTGCACCAATTTTGTCAAGAGGAGTGGTCAAAGATTCAACCAGAAGCTTGCCAGAAGCTTGTGGATGGCTACCAAAAGTGCCTTATTGCAGTGAAACTTGCCAAGGAACATGTAAGCAAATATTAACATTGCTGTATGTATACTTTTGACCCAGCAGATTTGGTCACATTTTCAGTAGACCCATAATAAACTTCATGAATGTTTTTTGTGACCAACAAGTACAGGTAAAAGCCAGTAAATTAGAATATTTTGAAAAACTTGATTTATTTCAGTAATTGCATTCAAAAGGTGTAACGTGTACATTATATTTATTCATTGCACACAGACTGATGCATTCAAATGTTTATTTCATTTAATTTTGATGATTTGAAGTGGCAACAAATGAAAATCCAAAATTCCGTGTGTCACAAAATTAGAATATTACTTAAGGCTAATACAAAAAATGGATTTTTAGAAATGTTGGCCATGACATGGCACCCCAAACCATCACCCAACCATGCAAATTTTGCATTTCCTTTGGAAATCGAGGTCCCAGAGTCTGGAGGAAGACAGGAGAGGCACAGGATCCACGTTGCCTGAAGTCTAGTGTAAAGTTTCCACCATCAGTGATGGTTTGGGGTGCCATGTCATCTGCTGGTGTCGGTCCACTCTGTTTCCTGAGATCCAGGGTCAACGCAGCCGTCTACCAGCAAGTTTTAGAGCACTTCATGCTTCCTGCTGCTGACCTGCTCTATGGAGATGGAGATTTCAAGTTCCAACAGGACTTGGCGCCTGCACACAGCGCAAAATCTACCCGTGCCTGGTTTACGGACCATGGTATTTCTGTTCTAAATTGGCCCGCCAACTCCCCTGACCTTAGCCCCATAGAAAATCTGTGGGGTATTGTGAAAAGGAAGATGCAGAATGCCAGACCCAAAAACGCAGAAGAGTTGAAGGCCACTATCAGAGCAACCTGGGCTCTCATAACACCTGAGCAGTGCCAGAAACTCATCGACTCCATGCCACGCCGCATTAACGCAGTAATTGAGGCAAAAGGAGCTCCAACCAAGTATTGAGTATTGTACTTGCTCATATTTTTCATTTTCATACTTTTCAGTTGGCCAACATTTCTAAAAATCCCTTTTTTGTATTAGCCTTAAGTAATATTCTAATTTTGTGACACACGGAATTTTGGATTTTCATTTGTTGCCACTTCAAATCATCAAAATTGAATGAAATAAACATTTGAATGCATCAGTCTGTGTGCAATGAATAAATATAATGTACAAGTTACACCTTTTGAATGCAATTACTGAAATAAATCAAGTTTTTCAAAATATTCAAATTTACTGGCTTTTACCTGTATGTGCTCCAATCACTCTATCACAAAAAAATAAAAGTTGTAGAAAGTATTGGAAACTCAAGACAGCCATGACATTATGTTCTTTACAAGTGTATGTAAACTTTTGATTGCGACTGTACATACACATATACTGCCCAAAGATAGGTGTGCCAAGTTGGTGGTATCGTATTCAAAAAGACTTGAGGCAGTAATTGCTGCCAGAGGTGCATCAACAAAGTCTTGAGCAAAGGCTTTAAAGACTTATGTACATATTTTTTTATTTAGTTTTTTTAAATAAATTAGCTTATTAAAAAAAAAAAAAAACTGTTCACAGTGTCATTGTGGGGTTATTGTCTGTAGAATCTTGAGGACAAAAATGACTGTATTTCATTCTGGATTAAGGCTGTAAACAGTGGCGGACCCTGTATCGGTCCGCCGTGGTGAAGAAAGAGCTCAGCCGGAAGGCAAAGTTCTCAGTTTACCGGTTGATCTACGTTCCCATCCTCACCTATGGTCATAAGCTTTGCGTTATGACCGAAAGGACAAGATCACGGGTACAAGCGGCTCCCTTAAAAATATGGTGAGAAGCTCTGTCAGTCGGGAAGAGCTCAGAGTAAAGCAGCTGCTCCTCCATATGGAGAGGAGCCAGATGAGGTGGTTTGGGCATCTGGTCAGATTTTTCCCCCGAAAGGTGTTTAGGGCGTGTTCGTGTCCACCATTATTGACCGTGATCCTGTCTGTGTCTGTGAGTGTGTGTGTGTGTTTGTGTACGTTTTTGTGAACGTGTCCGTGTGCGTGACCATCCCGTTCCACTGTCGGGAAAGTCAATCTACTTACGACGTAATTAACATTCAATCGCGTTGTGTCTCTTCCTCCTTACACAGCTGGAAGTGCAGCACAGAAGAACAAAATAAAGAAATATGACTAACCATAGACATCGTATAAGTAGACGCAGCATCGACCGCTACTGCCTACTGGCGCTGACGAGATGCGGGGCCGCCATCTTGGAGTGGTGATCCGCTCCACTCCGTGCAATTCATTTGGCAGGAGCAATGAACTGTCAGCGCATTTAATTAATCTTACCTCACTGAATACTACTGATTTTCACGTGTTTTTTTGTCATACGTGTAGCTATGATAAAGGACACATGTTTTGGCATGTTTTATTATTCATAGTTTGCTTAACAGTAATACAATATTCTTATATGCTAAAAGTGACCAGATGTCCGAGATCAAAACCTGCGAATATAATCCCAGAAAAGGGGGGAAAAAACGGTCAGCTATTTATAAATTCAAGAAACAATATGATTAGGTTATATATACATGCGTATATCCTACATAAACAATGTATGAATACATTACATATCTATATATCTATGTATCTCTGTTGCTGCAGCAGCAGAGAGTTTATTCTGTCTTGACACTTTGTATTGATATTTTGTATTACATTCTTCCCTTAAATGATAATGTTTACAGTGATTGTTTTATATGTATTTTTTATGTATGTCGCTTTGGATAAAAGCATCTGCCAAATACTTAAACATAAACATATATAAACACCTGAAAGGTTTTATATCAGCTAAAACCACCAATCTGTTTCACTGGATTCAGAATAAAACCAAATTCTGTCTTACCCAACAATGTTAGTATTTGAATATTGTTACTTGAAGACGTACTCCTGGTTACAATTATACTGTTAAGAAATTGTCTTATACTTTGCCTAAAATGAGAATGCATCATAATCAGTGGCGGCTGGTGAGTTTTGTTTTAGGTGTCACAATCATTTATTTAAACTTTATGTTATTCAAGTATGACATTTTTTAATTTAATTAATTTAATTGACAAGCAATTCTATTATGGTCATACTCTTGTTTGCTAGCGGTTACGATTTCAGTACTATTAAAGATCTTTGCTCCTTCTCAACTCTGTGGTAATATTCTTTCACAAAATACAATCAATAGTACGTTAATGTTAAATCTTACTTGTGAAAAGTAATCCCCCGATTCCTATTTTCAACCGTCCGCTCATTTGAGCAGGAAAACGCTGAACACCAGCCTGGCATCTTTGTTTTCTACCTGTCAACTGTCAGTGTAGGCTGCTCGCCGGCTCCTCATCACCACTTCAAGATGGCGGCCGAATTTCTCGCGTCACAGCAGCCAATGCTGCGTCTACTTATAAGATGTCTATGTGACTAACACTAGCATAGAAGTTGAAACACAACATTTAAAAGCAGCAGCGACTTTTGTTTTACTATCTGCTGCAGTTCCCCAGTAATCCTGCCCTAAATGCGGATTTGCAGGCACTCAGAGAACGTCCATTGGTATTGGTACCGACTGGGAGAATCAACACACCCACTAATTTAATCAGAAAATACATTTTTATATCAAAATATTTTTAAATCAGACTTTTTGATTATGTGTCTGCAAAGATTCCACTCCTGTTATAATATGTACTAAAACAGTTGCTCCTGCTGTTGTAACAAGCACAATGGTACCAGTATACTGGTATAAAAAAATACTCAGCAGTTTTGTTATTGTCAAACGTGTGTGTGTGTGTGTGTGTGTGTGTGTGTGTGTGTGTGTGTGTGTGTGTGTGTGTGTGTGTGTGTGTGTGTGTGTGTGTGTGTGTGTGTGTGTGTGTGTGCGTGTGTGTGTTTTCTTCGCTTCTTTTTTTGGTACAGCACTTTGTTTTTGCCACTTGCCTTTGTATAAAAGGTGCTATACAAATAAAGTTTGATTTGATTTGATTTGATTTAATGATTAATTGAATTTATTTATACATATTGATTCTTAACAATACATATTGATTTTTAATGACACTTTGGGACTTTAATGATATTGTTTTTGATGCCTTATTGACACCTAATGAACACACATTGATACATTAGTGATACATATTCATACACATTGATGCATTATTGATACATATTGATATTTACTGACACATATTGATTCGTCATTATACACAATCATACCTTTATTGATACATACTGTGATACCTATTGATCTATAGATAATATATTGTTAATTATTGATAGACATTGGTATTTTATGAAAATACTGTATTTATTGATACCGTATTCCTACCTCTTTGATATACATTGATTCTTTATTGATACACATTGATTCCTTATTGACACATAATTATACCTCATTGACAGCTTATTAATTCATATTGATACTTTGATTATTACTGATACGTGTTGATACCTTGATAGCTTAGTTTTATATAATGATGCTTTAATGCTACATATTGATTCCTACTGATACACATTGTTACCTGAGATACATATGTATTCTTAATAACACACCATGATACCTTATTGATACATATTGATACACATTAATACCTTATTTCATGTATTCTCATTGATACTTTATTAATACACATTTTTACCCTAATGACACATATTGTGATACATTATTGATTCATTTTAATACATCATTGATGCATATTGTGAAACCTTATTGATACATATTGTGATACATTATTGATACATATTGTGATACATTATTGATACATATTATAATACAATATTGAAATGTTTTGATAATATTGTGATACGTTATTGATACATACGGATATGTAATTTATATATACTGATACACGTTAAAACCTTATTGATACATATTGTGATACATTACTGTTACATATTGAAACATTCTTATACCTTATTGATACATATTGGTACCTTATTGAAACATAATGGTACTTTTCATATGTATTTTTTCAACAGAAACTGGTGTGCGTTTGCTGTGACCAAGACAGTGAGTTGTGTTGTTGAAGACGGTGTGGAGACGTACGTGAAGCCAGACTACCACCCTTGTGCGTGGGGTAGCTCTCAGTGCAGTCGACTGGTCGCGTAAGTACTGCACACACACACACACACACACACACACACACACACACACACACACACACACACACACACAAGCGCGCGCGCACACACGCACACACACATACACACACACACACACACTCACACACACACAAACACCTTGTATAAAATGATTTAATGCTGTCCTCTGACTCACAAGTGGTGCTGGAAAAAATTGCTGAATGATTTTGTCGCTGTAGCCAAGTGGAATGCGAGTGAAGTGCTGAGCTCCAGCTGGTAATTACACACAAACAAACTCTGGAGATCTCCTTCATTCTACTCAATTTTTCCCCCAAAAACAAAATACAATTTGACAGTCCTGGGGTTCCTGCTGTGCAATCACACAAAAAACATCACAATTAAGCTATTAAAGTCTTGCTTAAAGGGTTTCTGTTTGTTTGTATAAAACATGGAAGCAAGAATACACAGTAATACAGCACATATTTACAAAGGTGGGTAGAGTAGCCAGAAATTGTACTCAAGTAAGAGTACTGTTACTTTAGAGATTTATTACTCAAGTAAAAGTAAGGAGTAGTCACCCAAATATTTACTTGAGTAAAAGTAAAAAGTATGTTGTGAAAAAACTACTCAAGTACTGAGTAACTGATGAGTAACATACACACTCATATCATATATATATATATATATATATATATATATATATATATATATATATATATATATATATATATATATATATGTATATATATATATATATATATATATATATATATATATACATATATATATATATATATATATATATATATATATATATATATATACACATACATACATACATTTACATTGATATATACAGTATATAATTTATATGTATTTATTTTGCTGTTTTTGTTTACATGTTAAAGCTGTTTTAATGAATATACATGCATGTTTAACATATAGATTCCTTTCTTTAATGAAGACTAGACTATAAGTTGGTGTATTACCTGATTCTGATGACTTGCGTTGATTGTAATCAGACAGTCGTGATGATAACGTCCACGTTTTCAAATGGAGGAGAAGAAAAGTTCCTCTTTTCTGTCTAATACCACATGAAAGTGGTGGGTTTTTGGCATCTTATTTGTCCAGCTTCCAAACTCGTTTTTATACACTTTACAAGAAATATATTGGCGTCAAACTCCGTAGCTTGCTAGCTTGTTTGTGCTGGCTTTCGGAGACTCTTGTTTTGAAAGAGCAGGCGCGATGGAGCGGCACTTTTATTGTGAAGACAGGAACGTCCTCATGTGCGGTCAGTCTTTAGGCTTTTGACGGGATGTACGGTTGAAATAAAAAAGTATCTTTTTTCCTTCACACTTTTGATTGATTGATTGGAACTTTTATTATTAGATTGCACAGTACAGTACATATTCCGTACAATTGACCACTAAATGGTAACACCCCAATAAGTTTTTCAACTTGTTTAAGTCAGGTCATGTGACCACCTGGCTCTGTTTGATTGGTCCAACGTCACCAGTGACTGCATCTGATTGGTGGAACGAAGTGAAACGTCACCAGTAAGGCAGGCACTTTGAAGGTCTGTCTGACAGACCAAAACAAACAAAGCGTGCATTAACAGATCGATAAAAATTAGTAGCGAGTAGCGAGCTGAATGTAGATAAAAGTAGCGGAGTAAAAGTAGCGTTCCTTCTCTATAAATATACTTAAGTAAAAGTAAAAGTATGTTGCATTAAAACTACTCTTAGAAGTACAATTTATCGCAAAAGTTACTCAAGTAGATGTAACGGAGTAAATGTAGCGCGTTACTACCCACCTCTGCATATTTATGGGATCACACTAAGTTCAACATGTCCAAAATGGTGTAGGAAGAAGCAGACTTTATTTAATCCTACCCTTTCTCCATTTCCCAGCTATGACTAATACGATTGTTCAATTCCTGTGTTTAATCTGTAACATAAATATATACATACATACATTAAGAAATATTAATAACTATATAATAATAAATAAACCTTTTTTAAAGAGTTATAGTCCACATAAACAAATGCATTTATAGTAGATGCTTTTGTATGTCGGATTCATTATTAAGTTTCAAGATTTATCTTTGTACTGTCATTGTAGACACTTTGGTCCGGTTTCCCGTACAGGGATTAAGCCTTAGTTTTCGACTAAACCACATTGTAAACCAGGATTTACTGAAATTGCTTACTCAGACATGGATTTAAGAAGTTTTTATTCTTGTCCTATTCTTAAATTACATCATCTATTTTCTTTAAGGCAGCCTAGGTCTAAATCAAGACTGCAGGCTCAAGATTTGAGGCTCCACGCATCACGGTACATTGTAAATAAGGCTCCAAACACTTCCTTTTAGCTGTACATTTGACAGCTGATTCATGATTATTTTTATGATAATTTTATTTTTATTTATGATTTTATATGCCATATTTCTAAGGGTCTGTAAAGTACTTTCAAGTAAGAAAGTGTGCTCTATATTAAATAAACCTGCCTTGCCTTGAAAATAGATTACTTTGATTGCCTATCTATTATCCATCCATTTTCTACTGCTTGTCCATCTAAATGATGCTAAAAGGCCACTAAGACCAGAGAGAAGATTGTTCAGAGACAGCAGTATCCTTCTGAACGAATTCAATGATACATATTTTCAAGACAGTTTTTGTGCATCCAAAAAGAAGTTCAGCTCAATTTATGTGTTTGCTGCAGACACAATGTTTAATGTGGCTCAGTGAGAGGAACCCCTACATCTCATTCTTTACAAGGACAGTGGCATGTGGAATTTTTCATCGTAAAACTGTGGAGGATTAGCACTACCAAACTTAAAATTTTACTTTAGGGCCACCGACATTAGAATTCCTAAATATTGGCTGCAATATGAAACATTTGATATTCTTCAGTTATGGCTGAGTATGGAGGCTATCTCAACTAAACCAGTATCTCTCAGGGCTAGGGTTCACACACCCAACCACTCTTCTACTTCCGGTTTTATGAAAAATCAGATCGTAAAAACTTCAATCAGAATTTGGGTTCAGTTTCAGCGCTAATTTTGATTTACAGACTACTTCTAGTCTTGCACCCATCACTGCTTTTCCTCCCTCTCTTGTCGATAGTGCCTTTTTAAGATGGTCAAGTGTGAGGATAAACAACATTAAAGATTTGTACAAACCCCATTTCCAAATGAGTTGGGAAATTGTGTTATATGTAAATATCAACGGAATACAATGATTTGCAAATCATTTTCAACCCATATTCAGTTGAATATGCTACAAAGACAACATATTTGATGTTCAAACGGATAAACATTTTTTTTTTTTGCAAAAAATCATTACATTTTAGAATTTGATGCCAGCAACACGTGACAAAGAAGTTGGGAAAGGTGGCAATAAATACTGATAAAGTTGAGGAATGCTCATCAAACACTTATTTGGAACATCCCACAGGTGTGCAGGCTAATTGGGAACAGGTGGGTGCCATGATTGGGTATAAAAACAGCTTCCCAAAAAATGCTCAGTCTTTCACAAGAAAGGATGGGGCGAGGTACACCCCTTTGTCCACAACTGCGTGAGCAAATAGTCTAACAGTTTAAGAACAACGTTTCTCAAAGTGCAATTGCAAGTGCAAATTTAGGGATTTCAACATCTACGGTCCATAATATCATCAAAAGGTTCAGAGAATCTGGAGAAATCACTCCACATAAGCAGCATGGCAGAAAACCAACATTGAATGACCGTGACCTTCGATTCCTCAGATGGCAAAACCGACATCAATCTCTAAAGGATATCACCACATGGGCTCAGGAACACTTCAGAAAACCACTGTAACTAAATACAGTTCGTCGCTACATCTGTAAGTGCAAGTTAAAGCTCTACTATGCAAAGCCATTTATCAACAACATCCAGAAACGCCGCCGGCTTCTCTGGGCCCGAGATCATCTAAGATGGACTCATGCAAAGTGGAAAAGTGTTCTGTGGTCTGACGAGTCTACATTTCAAATAGTTTTTGGAAATATTCGACATCGTGTCATCCGGACCAAAGGGGAAGCGAACCATCCAGACTGTTATAGGCGCAAAGTTCAAAAGCCAGCATCTGTGATGGTATGGGGGTGCATTAGTGCCCAAGGCATGGGTAACTTACACATCTGTGAAGGCACCATTAATGCTGAAAGGTACATACAGGTTTTGGAACAACATATGCTGCCATCTAAGCGCCGTCTTTTTCATGGACGCCCCTGCTTATTTCAGCAAGACAATGCCAAGCCACATTCAGCACGTGTTACAACAGCGTGGCTTCGTAAAAAAAGAGCGTGGGTACTTTCCTGGCCTGCCTGCAGTCCAGACCTGTCTCCCATCGAAAATGTGTGGCGCATTATGAAGCGTAAAATACGACAGCGGAGACCCCGGACTGTTGAACGACTGAAGCTCTACATAAAACAAGAATGGGAAAGAATTCCACTTTCAAATCTTCAACAATTAGTTTCCTCAGTTCCCAATCGTTTATTGAGTGTTGTTAAAAGAAAAGGTGATGTAACACAGTGGTGAACATGCCCTTTCCCAACTACTTTGGCACGTGTTGCAGCCATGAAATTCTAAGTTACCGTAATTATTATTTGCAAAAAAAAAAAAAGTTTATGAGTTTGAACATCAAATATATTGTCTTTGTAGTGCATTCAATTGAATATGGGTTGAAAAGGATTTGATGTATTCCGTTTATAGGATTTGATGAATTCCGTTTAAATTGACATCTAACACAATTTCCCAACTCATATGGAAACGAGGTTTGTACATTGACAACACGTTTGCGTGTCTCCAGGAGCTTTGTGATAATAATCAACACTTTTTGAGATATTTACAGATCCGCAGTTTCCAAGGTTTCCAGACTTACCGACTGACACAGTTTTAGTTGGGTTTTTGACACCACTTCTAAATTTTAATGGATCAATTACACACATTTTCCTTTTATGTACTGAGTCTCAAAATTCAATTAAGTCAATTTGGGAGTAGGATTAGGAGTGACCCTATCTGAGGATAGCTGGACAGAGATTATAAATTGAGTTCATAAATCTTTTATTTATGCAAAACACAGCTTCATCCAATGCAAGCTAATATTTCGTACTTATTATATACCAAGGTTTGACTAGTTAAGATGTGTGACGGAATATCTGTATGGTGTGATAGGTGCCAACAGTCTCCTGCTATTTAATAGTAAGTATAGTAAGAATTAAGAGCACATTTTCAAAGTATTTGCAATAAAATAGCATACAAGGTACATATAGCAAATACACCTATAAAAAAACGTTACATACTGCAGTATTTACATCTGCATTTACTCTTCCTTAAAAAAAGAAACAGACATCGTAGAATGATATTTGAATCCCTTAGCTGTATTAAGAATACGCTGAGTCAATTAAACATTTTGAGTATATTGTATTTCACACCCTCTCAATTGTTTGAAATTGGTACAGTAGATAGCAAGTTATGTATAAAGTGTCAGGCAGCTGAAGGAACTCTATTTCATTTACTGTGGGAATGTCAGAGAATACGAGTTGTGTCTGTTGCGAGAATTGTCTAGTTTCCCATCCTCGGCTATAGATGATCCTGTAGCCCGCCATGCTGCCGTCAACATTTAATCCATATGCGAACCGAATAAAAAGAGTCCAAAGCACCACAAGTAGAGGCAACTCATTGTAAAAAACGTGTGTGTTATAGGTCGCAGAAACTTGAGGTTCCCCAGGTGCCTGATGGCAAGATTGGGGCTGTTCCCAGGCACTTGCAGAAATGTCTTCTTAACAGCAGATGAAAACTGAAAACCTCTCTCTGAGACCACATCCTTGGAAATACCATGTAGTTGGAACGCAATCTACCAGTAGATCAGCCAGTTTTGGGAAGATACAATCGGAAAAATGGTTCACCAGACTGAGAGTGACTGTATTGGCATGGGAACAAGGGACCAGTGGAGTGCACCTGGGAGCTTTATGCAGTTGGCAATTGGGTCTGCCAGCGAGTTAGTCGAAATGGAAGCATCCAAAATCATGCAGAAGAAGACGAGCAGCTAGAGTGTGTTAGGAGTCAGGCCGGATCGGACAGCGTGAAAGCTTGTTCGCAGTCCATGCTCAGCTGCAGACGTTGGCGCTGACTCCTCTCAGTTGACTTGAGAGGGCTCCTTTGCAGCTGCATGAGTTTCTTGAACCTTAGCTTCTAAATGGACTTTGCTGAGGAGGGCTGCTGATAGCGGGCGAAGCTCTACCCAGGGGTACTTATGCCGATTAGATAGTGCTTCCAAGCTGCTGGCTCTTCCCTTCCTAACAGTTGTTGAGGCATTTATTGTTATTGTTGGGATTCTCCAAGGAAATTTTCTGGTCTTCTATAAGGCCCAAAAAACACATCCAAAATGTTCACCGACAGTTAGCCTTGGTTTTCGTTACCATTTCGGTTACTGTACAGCCAAACATTGCGCATAACAAAGTAGTCTGTTCACCTGCTCCCCGTGTTTTCAATAAAAATAAAAGCGATGTTAAAAGTTCATGTGTCAATGTAATTCATTATTTATATGTATTTCACTGCGTTTTTTGTAAACATATACTAGTATTATCTATTACATTTGTTTTGTCTTCATATTTTGGGTGTATGGAAAAAATTATTGGATTTTCATTTTTCCAATAGGGAACATTTCTTCAGTTTTCATTCCATTTGGTTATAGTGGGATCTTTTGAAACGAAAACCAAGACACCTTTGCTTCTTTTTTTTCTAGAACCAGACAGTTGTTTTTCTTCAGTGTTATTTCAGTCATTAACCTGGAAGCATGAGCTGTCTGCATTGCACGAGTGTTAAAATGTGTACCATGCACACTGACTCAGACTGCAGTCTTCCTCGCATATAGACTGAACTTCCTGCCATTAGGAGAAGTTTTAATAACTTTACCAGGTGTTGTTCTTGCAATCCTTGTCAGTTGTCTCTGCTGCCTCACAGACTGATGCAATCAAGGGTCAGTCTGTTTTCAGATGACCTGATTGGCTTAGAGCTGGTTTCAAACATACTTGTGGTGCACTGTGACATCTCTCAACTCGGACTGAGTAAAAATAAGACAACAGAATCACATGTTGAGGTTTCAGTCATGTCTCGCCCCGAAAGGCAGATGGACAAAAAAGAAAATCAAATCAACGCTCAAGCCTTGAAGAAGTGTTCTTTTTCAAACAGTCGGTTAGTTTGAGGACATAAGGAAGTATCTGGTGTCTCTATCACACACCAACATAAGGCTCCCTGTGGAGTTTTTCTACATGTTTCTTGAGCAAGGTGGGGGTGGAAGTATTGGTGTAATTTTGTGTCCTGGTTTGTAGAATCTAAAGCTATGTCGTTCCACACCAACACCAATATTCTAAAAAGGCAGTTTTTGTTGTGTTTTGACCTTCTATTTTCCTGCAAACATATTTTTTCGACTCTAAAAGCATTTTTTAATGAAAGCTCCGGCCAGGGAGAAGATTTTCAAAAAGTGGCTTATGAATATTAACACACATGGACGCACACATTCAAGCCAATTGTAATGCAACCGCTCCTCTACAGTTACATTTGGGGTGCATATGCATACACACATTGTTTGTGTCTGTGTGTTGGGCAGACTATCAGTGACACAAACACGCACACATATATTTGTACACAGCAACTGTGTTGCAATCGCTCCTCCACAGTTACATTTTCACAAAGTTTCATCATATGAAGCATTAGCATCCCATGGGATTCAAGGCACTTTTTTTTTTTACCTTAAAATTAAATAATGTTAATACAGGTTGCTCATTAAGACAACAAGAAAATAGGAGGATTAGTCCCTTTCATAAAAATATCAAAACATTTCTTAGTCACATTTAATTTACATATTTAAAATTAAAAGATAAATCTTTATGTAAAAAAAATCTTACATCTTACATTTGTTGGAGTAGGCATTTTTGTTCTAAATCGTCACTCTTTGCTTTAATTTTTGTTTATTTTATTTTTACAAAAAAAACAACTGCCATCTACAAATGGCCCCCAGGCTGCAGTTTGTACACCCCTGCTTTATGTATTTCACTGGGAAGGTGAAGTTTTAGAAGAGTGTCTCCAGGCACCGCCTTGTTAGCACTAGGTATGCATATCATTAGGATTTTTTCAAAACAGATACTAATACTGATGTTACATCATAAAAAATAAGAATTTAACATGATCAGTAAAAAAGCCTGATTAAAAAGGTGTGATATGCTAATATTATCAGTCATTTTGTGGGTACTGTATGTAATTTGGTGCGAATAAAGATGCGAATAGACGTTAACAAATATATATATTTTTATAACTAATGTGGGTACACCAGCAATATCATTTATTATCTCACAGCAGGCGAGTTAATGACTCCAAACCTAGAGGGAGTGTTTGCAACTTTTATGCTGATGCCTAAACTTTCCAATGTGTTTTAAGCAATAAATATTGCTCTCTTACGACTTTTTTATTCAATATAAATAGTAATTGTAAAAAATGTAGACACTTTAAAAATACATATGTTCTGTTAACACTAAATTGGCCCTAGTGTGTGAATGTGAGTGTGAATGTTGTCTGTCTATCTGTGTT
The DNA here is from genome assembly GCF_033978685.3 of Nerophis lumbriciformis. Classification (NCBI taxonomy): domain Eukaryota; kingdom Metazoa; phylum Chordata; class Actinopteri; order Syngnathiformes; family Syngnathidae; genus Nerophis; species Nerophis lumbriciformis. The sequence goes on along the minus strand of NC_084553.2, from coordinate 20,408,071 downwards.
GGCCCTGCGATGAGGTGGCGACTTGTCCAGGGTGTACCCCGCCTTCCGCCCAATTGTAGCTGAGATAGGCTCCAGCGCCCCCCGCGACCCCAAAGGGAATAAGCGGTAGAAAATGGACGGATGTTCTTTTAAGCCACTAATGGTAACATAAAGTAGCTGGTGGTGTTCTTGTATTTTTTTGTTTGAAAAATGTAACTCTGAGCAAGTTGCAAACAGCATTGTCAGAAATTAAGATGGGAGGGTGCACTAAGGAGGACTCAATTTTCATGTTAACTTGCTCAAAGTTGCATTTGAATATGAGTAATGCCATGTGACTGCCAGGCTCCGTTTGTTTGATGAAATGGAGTCAAACGTCACCAATACCTACTTTTGTTTGGTGAAAACAACGGCATGTGACAACGATGGAAGAAGTCCCTTTTGCACGCCAAAACAATGCATCTTTGCAAGCAGTAATCAATAGATTAAAGGAGCCATATGTAATAATCTGGCCAGAAATGGTACTGCAATCACGGTCAAAATTATGTAGTCCCATCGCCCTCTCCCTGACCTAGGTTGCCAGATACGCAGCCAAATCCAGCTCGATCGACTGGGCTACTCCAAGGAACTTCAAACTTCCACTGCCTCTTACTAGGGGTTGTGGTGCTTAGACCATAATAGCTGAATAGACAAGGATTGTGTCAATAACAAATCTCTAACCAACACATTTTACACAGAAATTAGGCTATTTTCAGGAAGAAGAATGTCATGCCTGCGTACAATATCACAACAAATGGCAATCATATGGTTATTGTCAGTACTATCAGAAAACAAAGACTAAAACGAACTACAACCAACGCTAGCAATGGTTTTACTGGTGAAAATAAGTAGAGCATGCATAGCAGCCTAATGTATGCCCAAAACTAAAGAGGAGACATATTACCAAGGTATGCCTATAGGCTACTGTTTCAAACGTTTCAGATAGCCATATAACTTGTTACATATAGTCCACAATATGCAAACACGAATGAGGAATTGTTTTATCATGTGATTTGGCTGTCCTCTTATGTTTCACATTGCCATGATGACAGCCGTGCTAATGTTGGAACCCATTTCTTCAACCTATCGGCATATTGAGAATGAAGTAGGCACTGGCACTACCCATATCCACATAGGTATTACTTGTCGAAAATATATTTTTCCCTGTCAGTTGGATGACACATCGACATACAGGCTAACGGGCACATATTTCCCCCGTTAGCCTATATGTCGATGTGTCATTGACCACGCAAGCATGCTAAGCATTCTTTTCATAAACATACTAGCTTTGTTAGACAAGGTCATAGACGGTTTACATACAAAATGTCCTATTCCATTAATTACAAGTAATAAGAAAACGTAAATGCCTTACTTACCTATCAAAGAGGAAATTAGAAAGTTTGGCATCAGATGAAAACATTTTCTCCGCCTTTAATCGTCTCCATCTTTCAAAGGCATCCCCGATACAAAACCTTGTTTTGTTCCTGGCTTTGTCATGAATAAGTTGAGAATCGTAGCTACACCTTTTAGATTTACTAAGGTCTGACATGTTTAGTAACTTTACCAGTGGCAGTAGCTAGACGAAGATGGCGGTGCGTAACTGGCAACCTGGATGTGACACACTGACATACTTTTTAATTGGTCAAACGGTAAAGGGAGGACATCGAAATGAAAACAATAACAAGATTTTGGGGCTGTATTTTGAAATGAGTATATCCCGGCTGAACTACCCTTATCAGTTATAGAGGTAATCGAAAAGAACATGATTTATTAATGCCTTTTGACATATCAGGGCCATATGGCTCCTTTAAATACATATAGCAGTTGGAATCAAACTCAATGCAAAGGAGTAAAAATAGTGGGTTTTTTTCACAAACACACTTAAGTAAAAGTAAACATATACGTAGTATGTTGCATTTAAACTACTCTGACAAGTATAATTTATCCAAAAATTGCAGAAGTAGTGTAATGGAGTAAAGGTAGCACATTACTACTCACATCTGGTAAATAGATAGTAACCCAGCCAAAGAACAGCATTATGCAATTGTGAAAACACCTTTCAATTAATTTGATTGATGACTTATGTTTTTTTCTGATTTGTCTTGCAGCTATCGTACCTACATGAGGCCCAGGTACAAAGTAGCCTATAAAATGGTGACACAGATGGAGTGGAAGTGTTGCCAGGGTTACATTGGAGAAGACTGCAACAATGGTCCAGTTGGAGGGACAGGAGTCTCCAGCAAGCCTCAGTCCCAGCCAGGACAAGGAGGAAGCAGTTTGAGCACTGGACAAGGAGGCTTTAACACTGGCTTGGGACAGAATGGGGGACACGGTGGTAAGTGGATTATTACTTGTATTCTTTTGGCACAAAAATTTAGCATGACCCTGAATCAGCAATACACGCAAAATTAAGACAATTATATAGGTGGCCTCGCTCAGATGGTACAGAGGCCATACAGCAACTTGAGGGTTTTGAATCCAGTTTCCGCCATCTTAGTCACGGTCATTGTGTCCTCGAGCAAAACAATTCACCCACCGTGCTCCCAGTGTCAAATGAATATTTATTTGGTGGTGGTCGGAGAAGCCGTAGGCGCAAATCCCTCAGTCTACCCAAGGGCAGCTGTGGCTACAAATGTAGCTTACCACCATCAGTGTGTGAATGTAGAGCGAATTAATTATGGCTTCTCACTGTAAAGTGGTTTGAGTGTCTAAAAAAGAGTTGTAAAATCGAATCCATTATTGTATAAAACGTAGAATCAAGACCCTTTTTCTGTGGCTGTTTTCCGTTGTGATTTGCGTTTCCACAGCATGGAGACAAACATCACATTTCCGCTCACATGGAGGGGATGAGCATAATCATTGATACAATACATTAAGATAAGTTGTGAATTGTTGCCCAACGCGACCTTATAACACTATTAGTGCAAAACAAACTACAAGCTACATGGCTAACCATTGCCTTGCGTGACAATGTAACTGTTAGCAAACAGCTAACATTACTATGGGTCTAATGCAATGTTCCCTCTAATTTTTTCTGTGTTTGAGGAAACGCACAAACCCCCGAGCAGTCAATGGACCACATGTGATCAACACCAGACATACACACTGTCGCCACACCAGCATCACACCTGTCTCAAAGCTGACATAACAAGTAAAGGTTTTATTATGATGTTCAAATAACAGCAGTTATTTCCATTATATTATTCCATCCATCCATTTTCTACCGCTTATTCCCTTTTGGGGTCGCGGGGGGCGCTGGAGCCTATCTCAGCTATATAAATGATTTGGCCCACTTACAATGAAAATAACACATCTTTGTTTTCCATGAGCTGCATGTTGTATGTTTGAGTGGAAGAATATGAGACATGTACCCCTTGTTGAGATCACATTTTATTCACCTTACAACATTCACATTTTGCACAATGAGATATGTGCTGTAATCTCAGGGCCTTCAATCAATCGCTACTGGACTGTTTGCTTTGTCTTGGAAGATGTTTCGCCTCTCGGTTCATCAGTTTGTGCTCATAGACTTAGATTGGTCAGGTCTAATACAAACTAGACAAGATCTAGTTTACACTAGACTAGATCTGACCAATCTAAGTGTATGAGTACAAACTGATGAAGCATAGTCGGATGAGAGGCGAAACATCTTCCAAGACAAACCAAACAGTCCAGTAGCAATCGATTGAAGGCCCTGAGATTACAATGACTTGGATGAATGAGAACATTCATCGCCATGTGTGCTGTAGTGCAAATGCGATTTGGGAGGGTGGGTCTACAGTGCCCACTTGTTTTGCTGAATTAAAGGGGAACTGCACTTCTTTCAGAATTTTTGCAATCATTCACAATTCTTAATAGTCAATAAATGCGATCAAAAGTCTGCTTACAATGGAGCCTAAGGGAGTCACTCTATTCTGCTTGTAAGGCGCTCTAAAAAACACCCAAACTTCTCCATCAAGGTTTTATATACATGATGTAAGTATATGTGTAATGTAGTAACAGGCACATTTATAATAACATTTATGATTAATGTATTTTGTTCATTTAAAGCATTCGGTGGCGCATTAATTTAAAAAACGCATCAAGATGTTTTTTTTCTTAAATCACTGATTCTTACTCACTGCTGTATGAGAGCCAACAAACATAATAATACATCCCTTATCGTACACTGTCTGCTGTCATTAGGATGCTGACTGCTGGGATGTTCAAATATTCCAATTTAGATGAAGAATGACTCTTAATCCTCGCGAAGAAAAAGGGGGGGTGCAACCTAGCACAGACCGAGCGTCTTTTTGCGTATTTCTCGCCATTTCTGGGTGTAAATTAGATGCCAAAGTTGACCAACTTGTCAGATGATTTCTTCATCCTTCTTCACTCTAGAGGCAATTTTTATGATCTAGAACAGGGGTGCCCACACTTTTTCAGCTGGCGAGCTACTTTTTAAATGACCAAGTCGAGGTGATCTACTTCATACATATATATATATATATATATATATATATATGTATATATATATATCAATCCCGTGCTCGGGATCTTTCTGTGTGGAGTTTGCATGTTCTCCCCGTGACTGCGTGGGTTCCCTCCGTGTACTCCGGCTTCCTCCCACCTCCAAAGACATGCACCTGGGGATAGGTTGATTGGCAACACTAAATTGGCCCTAGTGTGTGAATGTGAGTGTGAATGTTGTCTGTCTATCTGTGTTGGCCCTGCGATGAGGTGGCGACTTGTCCAGGGTGTACCCCGCCTTCCGCCCGATTGTAGCTGAGATAGGCTCCAGCGCCCCCCGCGACCCCAAAGGGAATAAGCGGTAGAAAATGGATGGATGGATGGATATATATTTTTTTTATTTATTTTTTTGTTAACATGTAAGAGGTGTACAAAATACATGCATGTTTAACATATAGATTGCCATCTTTCATGAAGATATTCTTGTCTTCATGAAAGATGGCACAAGAATATAGATTGGTGTATTACCTGATTCTGATGACTTGCATGGATTGTAATCACACAAGATTCACAGTAGTGCTGACAACTTCCACATTTTCTATTTTACATCGTGGAGGAGAAAAAAAAAAGGCCTCCTTCTTGTCCAATACCACATTGAAGTGGTTGGGTTTGGCATCCTGTTTGTCCGGCTTCCATACTCGTTTTTTTACACTTTAAAAAAAATAGATCGACGGCAAACTCCGTGGCTTGCCATCTTGTTTGCGCTAGCTTTCGGAGACTCTTACTTTGTTAGCGCAGGCAGCATCGAGCAGCACTTTTATTGTGAAGACAGGAACTGTGCGGTCAGTCTCTAGACTTTTGACGGCACGGTTGGAATAAAAACTGTTTCTCGCCTTCCTGGCGGCCTTTTTTTCCTTCACACTGAGCTGGCTGCAGCCAGCGTCATCTCACACGATCCTCGGGTGCCTTGAATGTCAATCAAGTAACGTCATTGGGAAGATTTATGATCGCAAATTTTTAGGTCTATTTTTTCAATGCCTGGCTGGCGATCGACTGACACACACTGCGCGATCGACCGGTAGATCGCGATCGACGTAATGGGCACCCCTGATCTAGAATAAACTTTTGAACTCGGAGGCGTGAAAGCAGCTCATCGCAGCCGCTGATGTCAATACAACAGCACAAGCTGTTAACTCCTTCTAATCACGGCGCCGCTAAAAATAGCGTGTCTGCATTATATCGCTAATACTTGGTAATATTCAAGTCACAAAATATAAATTGAGTATTGTTGACGCTTTTTGGATGTTTTTTTTTTTTTATGGGCGGAGTAGAGGACCTCTCATTAACTTCGTTATCAGTGGACTTGTATTTACGTCTATTTACGAGTTAGAGTGCATTGAAAAAAATTACATCTGTCATCTTGCTCCTCATAATGATTGTGAAAAAAAAAAAAGTGCTGTTCCCCTTTAGGAGTTAGCATGAAGCATTTAACAGCAATATGCACACATGACAATAAGGACATGTTTTTAATGGCGGAGGCAGCAAACCATTGGCAGCCTAGCATTCACCCTCAAGTTCCGCCCCCTAAAGAGCAAGCTCGGCCGACCTCACCCACTTCCCATCTTCCCAAAGCTCAAATCCGGCTTCTAAGACCGGTCCCCGCTCCACGCTCACCCAAGCCTCCTGCTCCACGACGACTTCCCATGACTGGACCAGCACAAACATAGAACACACAATTGGTACTGGTTTAGGGAGGTTTTGACAAGGTGGTAATAAAATAAATATTGAAATGTTATACAACCCCCGTTTCCATATGAGTTGGGAAATTGTGTTAGATGTAAATATAACACAATTTTTGACTCAGTTGACGGAATACAATGATTTGCAAATCATTTTCACCCATATTCAGTTGAATATGCTACAAAGACAACATATTTGATGTTCAAACTGATAAACATTTTTTTTTTTGCAAATAATCATTAACTTTAAGAATTTGATGCCAGCAACACGTGACAAAGAAGTTGGGAATGGTGGCAATAAATACTGATAAAGTTGAGGAATGCTCATCAAACACTTATTTGGAACATCCCACAGGTGAACAGGCAAATTGGGAACAGGTGGGTGCCATGATTGGGTATAAAAGTAGATTCCATAAAATGCTCAGTCATTCACAAACAAGGATGGGGTGAGGGACACCACTTTGTCAACAAATACGTTCTCAACCAGCAAGGAATTTAGGGATTTCACCATCTACGGTCCGTAATATCATCAAAAGGTTCAGAGAATCTGGAGAAATCACTGCACGTAAGCAGCTAAGCCCGTGACCTTCGATCCCTCAGGCTGTACTGCATCAACAATCGACATCAGTGTGTAAAGGATATCACCACATGGGCTCAGGAACACTTCAGAAACCCACTGTCAGTAACTACAGTTGGTCGCTACATCTGTAAGTGCAAGATAAAACTCTCCTATGCAAGGCGAAAACCGTTTATCAACAACACCCAGAAACGCCGTCGGCTTCGCTGGGCCTGAGCTCATCTGAGATGGACTGATATAAAGTGGAAAAGTGTTCTGTGGTCTGACGAGTCCACATTTCAAATTTTTTTTGGAAACTGTGGACGTCGTGTCCTCCGGACCAAAGAGGAAAAGAACCATCCGGATTGTTATAGGCGCAAAGCTGAAAAGCCAGCATCTGTGATGGTATGGGGGTGTATTAGTGCCCAAGACATGGGTAACTTACACATCTGTGAAAGCGCCATTAATGCTGAAAGGTACATACAGGTTTTGGAGCAACATATGTTGCCATCCAAGCAACCTTACCATGGACGCCCCTGCTTATTTCAGCAAGACGATGCCAAGCCACGTGTTACATCAACGTGGCTTCATAGTAAAAGAGTGCGGGTACTAGACTGGCCTGCCTGTAGTCCAGACCTGTCTCCCATTGAAAATGTGTGGCGCAGTATAAAGCCTAAAATACCACAACGGAGACCCCCGGACTGTTGAACAACTTAAGCTGTACATCAAGCAAGAATGGGAAAGAATTCCACCTGAGAAGCTTAAAAAATGTGTCTCCTCAGTTCCCAAACGTTTACTGAGTGTTGTTAAAAGGAAAGGCCATGTTACACAGTGGTGAACATGCCCTTCCCCGACTACTTTGGCACGTGTTGCAGCCATGAAATTCTAAGTTAATTATTATTTGCAAAAAAAAAATAAAGTTTATGAGTTTGAACATCAAATATCTTGTCTTTGTAGTGCATTCAATTGAATATGAGTTGAAAAGAGTTTGCAAATAATTATATTCCGTTTATATTTACATCTAACACAATTTCCCAACTCATATAGAAACGGGATTTGTAACTTAAAAACTATATTGGTTAGCCCATAATTTTTTTCTGCACAAACATAGCACCAACCCATGGGACAGAGTTTGGAGTAATTTGGACACGGTGGGGGGGCTGGATGACATCATGAGTCGGAAAATGTATTTTAGGATAATTTAAAACCTGTAGCAGCAGAAACGGAAATGTTTGCATCACAAACCAGCACAAACGTAGCACAAACGTTTGAGACAAGTTTAGCTAGATTTGGAGAAGGTGGGGGCGCTGAATGACATCACTAGTCAGAAGATGTATTTAAGAATAATAATAAAAAACGGAACGGCAGACACGCAATGTTTGCATCACAAACCAGAACAAACGTAGCATAAACGTTTGAGACAAGTTTGGGTAGATTTGGACAAGGTGGTGAGGCCAACTTTACACAGGTCCCTCAGGCTAAGTTCTTACTTTCCCTTAGCTTGTTGTGCCATCGTTTGTATGTTTTGCCTTCATCGTTGGAATAAATATTCTTCTTACCTGGATGTCAGGGGAGAACTCTGACGTCCTTTCTGCATCATGCAACGACCACCTCTGGGCTATAACCTGCGTTATGACACTGGCGCATGCACGATAAGAAGTGTCCCCTGCGGCAGCACACACCCACTTGAAAGATCTGGTTTCCAATCGCATAATCTGGGTGTGTGAGTCCGATTTTTCAAAAGCCAAACACAAACAAATTAAGGTGTTTCCAAGGGTTGTAGAATGCTTATTTAGAGTGGAACTGTTTGAGAAATCATACTAATTTAGTGCATAGAAACGTAGTCACTGGCTGAGTCGAGTGCGCAAATGAAAGAGCACGGCTGCTGTCAATCCGACGTATAGTTGGTTTTGGTGTGGTTAAGACAGAAAGTGGCCCGTTTTGCAAGTTAGTAGTTTTGGTGTGGTTACCGCCGACAGTAATCAGTTTTGCTCAATAAAATGATTGTTGATGCAGACCACCTCGTTCTGCCTAAAAGGTCTTGGCAGACATCGTCATTGTTTAATCTGTTGTGACCACTTGTTGTCACCTGTCACACGGACTTGCATTGAAAATAGTACAGAATCAATTGTTATTTGTTTTTTATTTGTTTTGAGTTTAGGTTGGATTTTGGATTTGGATTTTGTGCACTGTATAGATTTTCTCATTGCATTCAATCAAGACATGTTGCCTCTCATCAGTTCATGTTCACAGACTTAGTTTATGTACACAGCAGGGTAGGATGTCCGATTTTGATTTTTTTAACTCGTTCTTTTTATATACTGTAGTCGTTCATATTACAAAACAAATGCGATGTCTAATGTGAACGCAATCTGACCCGCATGCAGACATTACATCACACATGCTGCAGTGTTTACGGAAGTTAACGTGGCTTAAATTCTGGTAGGTCTCAGTACTGGCAAATGTTTTCCAATTTCAAAGATTTTGTGCAATCTGAGTCAACATTTTCTGAACCTAATTATTAGCAAATTAATGGATAAATAGATGTACTTTAATCAATTGGTTCTTTGGCATACCACTAGATGGAGCCTGCGTACCACTAGTGGTACGCGTACCACGGTTTGAGAATCCCTGCACTACAAGGTGGACATGGAAAAGACAACTCTGAAATATATCAGGGGAACAGCACCAAGAGCCCTATTTGTGCTTAATCGTTTTTTTACGCGCTTGAAGTTTGGCACATTTCTCTTAATTGTATTTTCCTATTCAGCCTACGGACACATCCCCCCCACGAAAGTGAACCACTAGTGCATAAGTCGTGAATAAAGGCGGGTTCATTATTAGTAATGAGATCAACTTTGCCATGACGTTTTTGGATTCTGGCTGTGTGAAAATCATGAAACAAGGAGTTTTCCTAACACTTGTGAATGCCATTAAAATCCATGAAAAATGTAACACTTAAAATTTTAAAAACCCGTATCCATCCAACATACAGATATATGTATGTGTGTCGTCATGGTGATGTTGTGTGTGTATGTACGCTTCAACAGCTTCTTCTTCCTGGCTGGATGTGAATAATAATCTGTCGAAAATAGATTAAACTTTTTATAGCATCTGATAGACAAGTACACAACAGGATGTCCAAACCCGTCTGAAATATGCACAGTCACCATGTGTTTTATGCAGTAATCGCACTCTCCTTCTCTTCCACTTAGTAAGAGACAAAGCCACGTGCATTTGGGTTTATGATTGTTAAAAGAGTTACGTTATGGTCCTTACTCATCAATCAATCATCAATGGATGTTTACAGATGTATCCAATTGAAGCATTCAGAGTAGATATGATATCCTTTTGAAAGTTGTTTTTTAACATTTTATTACTGTAAAAGGGGTGTAGACTGAAACCAAACTTCATGTGCGATATAATGTTTCACTTCCCTAGGCCGCTGGACTTATTAAAGCCTCAGAAGCGTGTAGGAGCAAAAGTATTTAAGTCGGTGAGAGAATCCGCGCCAGACCAGATTTGACAGGGAACGCCCACATTTAAAGGTTGCTCCACCCAAAGCGTGCATCTTGAATGAAGGCCGCGGTGACAGACTTAAGTCAAGGGGGACACGCTACACAGCCAAAATCTGCACAATTGCGCAGCTTTTTCCACTTAAACACATGGGAGAATAGGCCCCAAGGCTGTGAATGACATAGGGGTTACAATCAGAAGCCAAGAAGTGCACGCCTTTACTGAACATAAACTCATTGGACAAAAACATCAAGTTCAGATGTGAGGTTGTCAAAGACAGTAAGTTGCCTTGTTTGGACTGCGACGTCCACATTGGAGACAACAGCCGCACATACTGACCAATACCTACTTTTTGAGTCACACAATTCACTGGAACACAAGCTGGGTGTTACCAAAACCCTACAACACAGCTGATAACGTTTCCACCAGCCCACAGGCCAGAGAGAAAAAATAAGCATTTGAGGGAAGCCCCCAAAAACTGTGGTTACCCCAACTAGTCGTTCATAAAAAGTCCACCCGGTTGTAGAAGAAACAGGAACAAAGCAGGTAAGAAAGGAAAAATAGGAAAACCATTCCACATATATTAGGTCTATCTGAGAAACTCTAAAGATTGTTTAACCAACACAACGTTTCAGTACACCTCGCACTTGGCAACACACTGAGGCAACACTTACTGCACCCCAAAGACCAAATATCTTACACCCAGGGAAAAAGCATGCTGTCCATGCAGTGACAAATGCACTGATTTATATTTTGGTGAAACAAAACAACCACTAAGCAGGCGCAAGTAATAGCACAGATGGCCAAACTGTTCAGTTTAAGACTCAGCTGTCTACCTGCACCTCAGAGAGAATCAACACTCTTATGAGGACAGAAATCTACATATTCTGGACAGGGAAAACTGATGGTTCAAAGAGAGGGTGAGAGGAGCCATCCCTGATCAGAGGAGGTGGTCTGTCACACCACCTATATCTCACACACAAGTATGTCCTTTCAACCCATCCGAAGGGATTCTGCACTTTAGCCTTGTAACAAATAACAACAGGAAACAGGCACTTTTTGGTTTCAGGTGTCTTCTTGTGCAAATCATAACGTGTCCAAGCACTAAATTAACCTGATTTCTCAAATAGTTTGGCTATGAAGAAACATCCTATAACCTATAGAACACCTGAATCCGATTGTGTTCGGTTTTTGAAAAGTCGGACTAACACACCTAGATTATGCGATCTGAAACCAGATCTCTCGAGTGGGCCTGGGCCGCCGGTGTGGGGCCCTTCGTATCACGCATGTGCCAGTCTCAATGCGCTGGATGTAACGTAAAAGCTGATACCATTAAATAAAAAGAAGCAACAATTGTAATGATGAGGAGATTGTTTATATGCTTCACAAATTAAAAGAACAGAACATTTTGAAGTGCATCGATGCGAGAAAAAAAGAAACAGAGATTTATTTAAGAAGGTAGCTAAGGATATGTAGAATGTCGGCTTAATTCGGACACCCGAACGAAATACGAATGGGATGAAAGAGAATGAAGCAGGTATATTAAAGGCGAATTATAAAGCGTACACAAACCTCTTCACGCTGCATTTGTGCACTCCAAACTGATTAACAATAACTCTGTATTCCACACAACTGGCAAGATAGTCTAGAACAAATGCAACCTTCATGTGGAACAGTTTCAGCCGGTCTTTTCTTTTGGATTTAAAATTCTTAATCCACAGAGCCTTATGAATGAAATCCGAGAAAGTTTTGTTTCCATGATTCGCCGTCCAAAAATTCCTTCGTAAAACTCTTTCCTGCCAGTCTTGCTTTGCTTCAGACTTGTCTCCGATACATTCTTGGTAATAGTATCATGTTCGTAGCACAATATAAGATAATTACTTGATGCTGTCTGCTATTTACAGTGTTGGGACTAACGCGTTACAAAGTAACGCGTTACTGTAACGCCGTTAGTTTCGGCGGTAACTAGTAATCTAACGCGTTATTTTTTTTTATTCAGTAATTTAGTTACCGTTACTACATGATGCGTTACTGCGTTATTTTACGTTACTTTTGATGTAGTATCGGCTAGAAACAGAAGCGCTGCGGTGTCGTTCTTCTGAATCTTCCTCTGTCACAAGCCGGAGAGAAGAAAAGAGGCGCGGTCTATGTGTGTGTGTGTGTGGGTGTGGGGAGGGGATGAGGCACACAACTGATCCGCGGTTTGATATATGAAACAAAAAAAAAAGTTGTTGGCACGTTCAGTCCACACACAGCGTGGTCATGGCGAGCGGAGTAACGGAGGAGCTTGAACGCCCCCGCCATTGAATCGGTGTGTTTATAAGTGCAGACTCGGTTGTGCAAAACGAGGGTTTTAAACACATGCTGAACGTGCTTGAACCACGTTACGACATCCCGTCGCGTACCCACTTCAGCAATAAGATTGTGCCAGATCTTTATGAGCAGGAGAAGAAAAAAGTTGTGGATGAACTATCCCGAGCATCAGCTGTTGCGCTCATGACAGACGGGTGGACGTCCAGCGGAACTATAAGCGCTCACTTCATCACAGCAGACTGGGAGATGAGAAGACACGCCCCCTCTACGAGAGTCACCTTGCGCAGGTACTGACACAAGCAGTGGAGGAATGGAAGATAAAGATATCCCAGTCACACGTGATAATGCCAAAAATCAAATAATTACAGAGAATGAGGCAGGACTGGGACCACAGATAGGTGCTTTGCACATATAGTGAATTTGGCATCACAGAAGGGAATCTCAGTCAATAGGATGGAGCGCCTCTTTGGGAGGATCAGGAAGGTTTCTTACTTCCACCCAAGCACAACAGCTGCTCATGTGCTTAAGACAAAGCAAGAAATGCTAAAGCTGCCTGCTCATACATGATGTCCCAACGAGGTGGAACTCCACTTATGATATGTTGGAGCAGCAGGCAGCTATATACTCTGCATTGACCCACAACACCCTGAAGACAAATGTCACCCTGTCTGATGATGATGTGAGAGTGGCAGGTGAGGTCCTCCAGGTGCTTAAACCCCTCAAAAGTGTTCCATCTCTACTGAGCACTGAAACTTCACCATCTGTGTCAATGATCCTGCCACTGAAAACAAGTATTCTACAATCCATGGCTCCAAGTGTGGAAGACAGCAGCATCACTCCAGATGTCAGGCTTTATGTTTCAAGGAAGATGATGTGCCTTCTTATGTTGCACTTTAACTTGTTTTTTATTCATGGTCATTGGTCCAAGTTTAAAGAAAGGAGGAATGCCTTTTTATGTTGCACAGTTTTTCATTAATTATGTTAAATCCATCCATCCATCCATCTTCCTCCGCTTATCCGAGGTCGGGTCGCGGGGGCAGCAGCTTAAGCAGGGAAGCCCAGACTTCCCTCTCCCCAGCCACTTCGTCCAGCTCCTCCCGGGGGATCCCGAGGCGTTCCCAGGCCAGCCGGGAGAGATAGTCTTCCCAGCGTGTCCTGGGTCTTCCCCGTGGCCTCCTACCGGTCGGACGTGCCCGAAACACCTTCCTAGGGAGGCGTTCGGGTGGCATCCTGACCAGATGCCCGAACCACCTCATCTGGCTCCTCTCGATGTGGAGGAGCAGCGGCTTTACTTTGAGCTCCCTCCGAATGACAGAGCTTCTCACCCTATCTCTAAGGGAGAGCCCCGCCACTCGGCGGAGGAAACTCATTTCGGCCGCTTGTACCCGTGATCTTGTCCTTTCGGTCATGACCCAAAGCTCTTGACCATAGGTGAGGATGGGAACGTAGATCGACCGGTAAATCGAGAGCTTTGCCTTCCGGCTCAGCTCCTTCTTCACCACAACGGATCGATACAGCGTCCGCATTACTGAAGACGCCGCACCGATCCGCCTGTCGATCTCACGATCAACTCTTCCCCCACTCGTGAACAAGACTCCGAGGTACTTGAACTCCTCCACTTGGGGCAAGATCTCCTCCCCAACCCGGAGATGGCACTCCACCCTTTTCCGGGAGAGAACCATGGACTCGGACTTGGAGGTGCTGATTCCCATCCCAGTCGCTTCACACTCGGCTGCGAACCGATCCAGTGAGAGCTGAAGATCTTGGCCGGAGGAAGCCATCAGGACCACATCATCTGCAAATAGCAGTGACCTAATCCTGCAGCCACCAAACCAGATCCCCTCAACGCCCTGACTGCGCCTAGAAATTCTGTCCATAAAGGTTATGAACAGAATCGGTGACAAAGGGCAGCCTTGGCGGAGTCCAACCCTCACTGGAAACGTGTCCGACTTACTGCCGGCAATGCGGACCAAGCTCTGACACTGATTATACAGGGAGCGAACTGCCACAATAAGACAGTCCGTTACCCCATACTCTCCGAGCACTCCCCACAGGACTTCCCGGGGTACACGGTCGAATGCCTTCTCCAAGTCCACAAAGCACATGTAGACTGGTTGGGCAAACAATTATGTTAAAAGGAAAATAAAAATGTATGTCAAGTTGATCAACAGATTGTATTATTCTCCAGTGCAATAACAGTACTGAAATGAAGGCAAAAAGGGCATTAATGGGTGCTTTAAAAAAAAAAGAAGAAAAAAATAAGTAACTAAATAGTTACTTTTCACAGTAACGCATTACTTTTTGGTGTAAGTAACAGAGTTAGTAACTGAGTTACTTTTGAAATAAAGTAACTAGTAATTGTAACTAGTTACTGGTTTTCAGTAACTAACCCAACACTGGCTATTTAACATCAACATAGCTCTTAGAAACATAGTATTTGTAATCTGTGCAAATATTACAACGGACATCAGGTACAATAGAGCGAGTTTGTATACATGTAAGGAGCCGCAAATGCCTAGTGTGACGTCATAGGTCACCAAAAAAGCAATACATTTCTCTGTGCTAAAAGGAAATATGTGTGGGGGCATATTTCCTTTTAGCGGGGTTTGCATGGACACTGGGACTTCACATATTGGTATAAAAATACAAAAAAACGGACTTTGAGGGATCAGACTAATTTAGTGCATGGAAACAGTCATTTTATACAACTGAATATAATTCTAATGAGGGTAAGTCCATTCTATCGACTGATATTGTGCTGGTAGCGGTGTCTTGAGTGGGTTTAAGTAAACAGGTTTTATTTTTAACATTGGCTATGGTTTTTAATACTCAAAGCTGTTTTTTCAGAGTATTTATTTACAAAAGAAAAAAACTCTCCCATGCCATAAAGTCTCAAAAGAAGTTGGCTTCCATCAATCCATTTTCTACCGCTTGTCCCTTTTGGGGCTGCTGGGGGGCTGGAGCCTAACCCAGCTGCACTCTGGCGGAAGGCAGTGTACACCCTGGACAAGTTGCCACCTCATGGCAGGGCCAACACAGACAGACAGACAATATTCATAGTCACATTCACACACTAGGGCCAATTGAGTGTTGCCAATCAACCTATCCCCAGGTGCATGTCTTTGGAGGTGGGAGGAAGCCAGAGCATCTGAAGAGAACTCACACAGTAACTGGGAGAGCATGCAAACTCCACACTGAAAGACTCGGGAATCGAACCCAGGACCTTTGTATTGTGAGGCATGAGCACTAACCACTGCAACACCGTGATGCCCTACCTCTACACCTGCACAATCCCAAAAAGAAACCAACTCATAAACTAAATACCTTATTGAAAAAAATGCTTTAAACATGACAGCCGGTCGTACCAGGCAGGAAGTAAAGAAAAAAAACACCACACACTGCAGCACTGGCCATACACCAGTTGCCAATCGGAAGCAACTGAGCATCCCAGAAGCGTGAGCTGACATGTGCGTCCGCTGCGAGCCTAACTTTGGACACTATTGTCGGCACTGACTTTGTCTTTCTTTTTTAGGAAGGGTGGATAGTGAAAAAATGAGGCAGTTGGAGGACAAGATCCATACTCTGACCAAAACTATTGAGGACCTGCAGTCGACAAATATCTCCATGAACGAGCACTTTAAGGGAGGGGTCAACAAACCTGGTTTCAGTGGCGGCGGCGGTATCTCCTCTGGAGGAAGAAACCCTGCTGATGCAGCTCAGCCCGAAATCAAAGAAACTATTCACAGCATTCAAGCTAAACTGGATCAGCTCGACAATCGCACTCAGGTGAGGTGATGCCCACTTTTAAACTACAGTCAAACCTTTGTTAGCGGCCACGTGCAGATAGCAGCCACAAATATTTCCCCGGCAGAGAAAAGTAGTGGTATAAGCAGTGTCACGGACATACCGTATTTTCTGGAATATAGAGCGTACCAGTATACAAGCTGCACCCACAATATTTTTGTTTTACTAATTTTTTTTTACATTTTTTAGCCGCACAGGACTATAAGCCGCAGATATATACATTGTGAAATGAGTTACTTACGATTTTGTAAATGTTTATTTACATACTGTACCTTAATTTTTTCCAAACGGTGCCTGTAACACAGCAGTATAACGCCTGATCGAACAAAACCAAAGTTATTGTCATGGACTCACTAGCTGCAGAAGCAGCTAAACAGACTCAATAATTCCAATAATACTAACAAAGACACTTGTAAACGTGTTAACATATTAGCTAATGCTAATGACGTTAGCTTGAATACATTACCATTGCACGTATGAAAACACTACTATCAAACATGTGACGGTTTAGCAATTGTGAATTGTTTTAGCCATATTGTAAAACTTACAAATGCTTTTTGGACTGACAAATGGAAAAAAAGCATACGAATAGAAATGCTATGGACGTATAGAAGACGAAATGGCACTTGTACTTGTGGTTCAAAGCACTAAACAAAGGGAAATTATGTTCCACCCGTCAAATATGCATTGAGCAAACTCTTCCAAAAGATGGCGCATTAGCACAAACAGTAACATACCTTTTCAATGTCTCTTCGTGTTTTATGAAAACTTTGTTGAATACAAAACATTACGGAAGTAAGCAAATATAAATCCAGAAATTAGCCACACCGTTCTATAAGCCACAGGATTCAAAGCGTAGGAGCAAAGTAGTGGCTTATAGTCCGGAATTTACAGACATTAACCACTCTTACCTCCGCATACACGCCCACTGACCACAGCACTTTCCTCCAGGTCTTATCTTTGTCTATGTGATGTCAGATGAAACAAAAATTGAACTGTTTGGCCACAATACCCAGCAATATGTTTGGAGGAGAAAAGGTGAAGCCTTTAATCCCAGGAACACCAAACCTACCAGCAAGCATGATGATGGTAGTATTATGCTCTGGGTCTGTTTTTCTGCCAATGGAACTGGGGCTTTAAATGGGACAATGAAAAAAGAGGTTTACCTCCAAATTCTTCAGGACAACCTAAAATCATCTTGGGTCTTGGGCGCAGTTGGGTGTTCCAACAGGACAATGACCCCAAACACACATCAAAAGTGGTAAAGGAATGGCTAAATCAGGCTAGAATTAAGGTTTTAGAATGGCCTTCCCAAAGTCCTGACTTAAACGTGTGGACAATGCTGAATAAACAAGTCCATGTCAGAAAACCAACAAATGTAGCTGAACTGCACCAATTTTGTCAAGAAGAGTGGTCAACAATTCAACCAGAAGCTTGTGGATGGCTACCAAAAGTGCTTTATTGCAGTGAAACTTGCCAAGGGACATGTAACCAAATATTAACATTGCTGTATGTATACTTTTGACCCAGTAGATGTGGTCACATTTTCAGTAGACCCATAATAAACTTCATGAATGTTTTTTGTGACCAACAAGTATGTGCTCCAATCACTCTATCACAAAAAAATAAGAGTTGTAGAAAGTATTGGAAACTCAAGACAGCCATGACATTATGTTTTTTACAAGTGTATGTAAACTTTTGATCGCGACTGTACATACAAGTAAGTAAAAAGATAATTGTAGGCACAGCCAATCATGTTTGTGGTAATGTTATGGCCTGGGGCTGCATAAATACTCCTGGAACTGGTGAGCTACGGTGTATCGGATAGATGAATTACAACATTAGCCTTGTTTACATTGACCCAAATAATCAGAATAAAGGCCCAATCAAATTAAAAATGCTTTGTATAAACACGTCAATGAGAAGATTCTGATCCAATACGGTTCATTCAAAAATAAAATTAATTCTGAAATAGTGGGGTGGTGTATGTCAAATGTTATTCTGAACAATGTCCATATACACACCTATTCTGAACCTGTCTTTGTGGTTTGGGTAAAATTACCTTCACTGTACATGTTTGCAACGTCAGCGTTACATGTTTCCGCCTCTGAGACAGACAGAGTTTTACTCCGAGCAACAAACATGGTGCGAGGGAAGCAGAATTATTTCACTGAAACCATCGACCAAAAAAATAACACCTGGATTCGGCTTCCTACTACAAAGCTAAAAGTCTAAACCAGTGATTTTCAAACTGTAGTAGGTGTAGCACTAAAGGTACGTGGGCTCTATCTAGTGGTACGCCAAAGAATCACTTAATTAAATATTCAAACACAGTATTACTGTTTAAACTGTGTGTAATGTTACAATGGCCAAAACTATTAAATATGCTTGTTAAATAAAACCTCTGCCTTGTTTTTAATGAATATACAGGTCTACTACACTACTGTCATTTAATGTTGGTCATTATGGTGGTAGTTAGAAAGCCAAGTGTTTTTTGAGGTGGTACTTTGTGAAAAAAGTTTGAAAACCACTGGTCTATACAGTAAAGTTGGTTCTGACCTCCCCAGCTTTCAGTCTTACCGTCTGATGGATGAATTCATAGGAGATCGATCATTGTCGAACTTGTCTTTCAATGGCGTGTAGGTTGGTTTGGAGGAAGAACATGTTTACACACCCGAGTACAATAACGCATAAATACACACGTCATGAACCGATCAATTTGTATAGTGTCCATGTTAACCATGGTATTGGAGTTCCGATCAAGCCAGTTTTAAATCAGATTGGGGAAACTTTGGGCTTGTACAGATAGCTATTTTGAAGCAGTTTTCCAACATGATCAGAAGACCAAACACCGTAAGTATTTTTCTGAGGATGATGAAGCATTCAATAAAAAAGAAAGTCACTAATGCGTGAGATTGTTTGTCTGGACACTCCATTTCATGGCTACTGTAATATTTGGCCACAAGATAACTTGAGACATATTAAAAAAACAGGCAAAATTATGTCAAAATAATCGCTGAAAAACTGAATCACACAACATTTTAAAATTATCAACTACATCATGCATTTATCTAAATGTATGTTTTTGTCTGATCTTCCCACTTCTGTGTGTGTTTCCAACACAATCTTCATAATTTGTACTGTTTATTATTAACAATATTATTTTATTATGACAGTTTTCAGTTACATGTCTACTTAATATTGTTCTTGTGTAGGCTCACGATAAAACCCTGGTCAGTATCAACAACCACCTTGTAAACGGAAAAGGGAATGATTTGGAAGGAGGTCTTCCTGGAGGAGGTGTGAGTGGAAAAAGCCTAAACTCGCTGAAAGAAGAAATCCTGAAGGAGCTAGAGAGAAGAGTTTCACTATCATGTTCTTCCTGTCAGGTATTACTCTTACTCTTATTATTATTCACTTTATATTCTTGCTTGTACCCTTCACATGTATTGTTTTTTAGAAGTACCGTATTTTTTGGACTATATGGCGCACTTAAAATCCTTTCATTTTCTAAAAAACAACTGTTCACCTTATAACCCGGTGCACCTAATTTACGTAATAATTTTGGTTGTGCTTACCGACCTCGAAAAAATGTTATTTGATACATGATGTAATGATAAGTCTGTCTAGTAAATGGCAGTCACACATAAGAGATACGCGTGGACTACAAGTTGACACCTGCACTCAATCTGTAAAAATGTTTTGATACAACTTTGGTAAGTTACAAAGCCGCACCGCTTGATGTAACGCAGAACATTACAGCTACCGTAGTCAGGCGGACTGTGCTTCAACATACGGTTATTATTATGGTGTGTGTATAAGGACCCCAAAATGGCACCTATTAGAAGATATTTTATCTGGTGTTTTGTTTTGCAATATCATATCAACTTTTTTTACCTATTGGTAGCTGCTGATGTGTATTTGGGATCTGCATAAGTCTCCAAAATTTGCACGCGTCCGCCATTGTCCGTGCAGTAATCGATAAGCTTATTCTTTCTCTATCCTCTTGTTATGGGGCATTCATCCTCCACTGTTTTTTCTATATCTGACATAAAGTAGCGTGCAGTTCTAACTTATATCTGTCAGTAGACTCTTAGTCTCTACGGAAGCGCAAAAAAACTACCAGTACAACAAAGATGACGGGGAGAAGACGCTGTTGAAGTTGAATGGTTATTTGGTCAAAATTTTGTATTCGACCAAATAACCATCATTACATTTTAGGTAGACCACAAGGAAGTGTTTTAAAAGTAGAACAAATATATACAGTATGTAATATATCCCCTTATTGCGTCTATAATGCGGTGCGCCTTTTGTATGAAAATAGACTTGAAAAGACACGCTCATCGGCAGTGGGCCTTATAATCTGGTGTGCCCTACGATCCTAAAATACGGTACATAAATAAGACGTAAATTCACTGTAGACTATTGTTCAGGCTGGCGTGGAGGACCTACAAAGGCAGCAGCGGGAAGATCGTGAAAGAATCCGGGCCCTGGAGAAGCAGCTCAATGCTATGGATGTTCGTCATCGGCAGGGCATTGATGGGCTGCGGCGGGAGGTGGCAACTTCAAGGGGATGCTGTGACGGCATCGACAACCTCAGAAACCGCATCACAGATACCGAGCGCAAGATCAGCACAGGGGCCGAGAACTTTGATATTCTTCAAAACCGCCTCAACAATGTGCTCAGAGGAGGAAGTAGCAGCGGTGATAAGGACGGAGGCTTCAGAGGCGGGGAGATTGGTGCTGGAGGTAGCCTTGGTGGTGGCAGAGGGGATGTGGTTGTAACACAAGATAAACTGAACAACTTACTGAAGGATTTGGAACGGCGGGTCAATAACACTATGGAGCAAACGGAGCAAAGCTGTGAATACCTGGAAAATGATTTGAAGGACTACTTCCATAAAGACCTCGCTGACCTCAGGACTGTGTTCCTGGACCGCTTCGACGATCAGGCTTTCAGGATCGCAGATGTGGAGCTGGACGTGGGTCTTGTAAAGCAGAGAGTGGCCGAGCATGACAAGACACTATCAAAGCTGGAAAACACTACCTTCCTCCTGAACAGGGAGCTGAAGGAGTGTGGCTGTGGAGACTCGGTGGGAAAAGGAGGAGGAAATACCATCAATGATGGTGGCACAGGTGACACTGGGGGTGGCAGAGGTGGCACTGGTGGTGGCAGAGGTGAAACTGCTGATGGCAGAGGTGGCAGTGGTGGTGGCAGAGGTGACACAGGTGGAGGCAGAGGTGACACAGGTGGAGGCAGAGGTGGCACAGTTGGAGGCAGAGGTGGCACTGGTGCAGGTGGCAAAGGAGGTGTGACAATAGGAGGAGGAGAAGGATCATTTGAGCTCGGAGGAGAAAGAGATAATTCCACAAAGAAATCATTGGAGTGGAGAGTGGTCGCCAACGAGGATCAGATCAGACATTTCAACACGAGAATCAAAGACCTATCGGTGTCTGGAGACACTCTTAATGACAAGGTAAATACAACCTTTATTTTGAACTACTGAACATTAAAGGATTTCTGCTTTTAGTTCCTTCATGGGCAAAAAGATTATATCGCGACATATTTTGCAGCCTATTGTGATAACGATAAATATCACAAACTATTATTTGGCATATAAATGATAATAGAACCATTTCAAAACGGTTTAGAAAAGCTCCTAATTTGGATGTATGCAGTAACATATTGCATCATTTGTGGTTTTATTATTTTTTCAAAATTATTATTAATCTACTTGGTAATTAATAGTTGGTTACTTTATGTTGTAACATGGTTCTATCTACACTTCTGTTAAAACGTAATAAGCACTTATTCTTCTACTGTTTGGATACTAGACTTTAGTTTTGGGCAATACTACAAATATGAGTATTGATCCAATACCAAGTAGTTGCAGAGGCAGTATTGATCATACCAGTGCTAATGCCAATACTTCACATTTTCAAGATCATTGAATGATCACATTTTTTATCACAATCATATACGGACATAAACTAAAAAAAATGACTCTGCTTTTGCCCGCAAAGTCCTCCTGTGTCCAACAATAACAAAAAGGTACAAAAAAAAGATTTTGTCACGGTAAAAAATATGAATCTAATCACTGTAGTTTTGACCATAAGCTGATACTATACTTGGTATATTTGTACCGATTTGCCCATCTCTGATTACTACATTCAAGAGCTTTTGTTAAGAGGTTAGCATGATTTCTTGTATCCTTTTTGACGGTGTGTAGTGTAGCATGTTTAGCTATGCAACTCTTGCTTACTTTTGTGTTTACTATTATATTTCGCCTTATAAACTGTTGATGTTGCTATGGTTGGTTGAATTTTTGTGCAACCTTTTTTGGGGCCAGGGCAAATTTAGATTTTTCTTACTGCAAAATGTCACATCTTCCTCTTCTTATAAGTTAGAATGCAAATATCTAATGTACAATTAAAAAATGGTATGCCCAATAATTGACTAATGTAGTAAAATACAAGTATTTACAGTATCTTTAAAGTCAGGCAGGCCTTAGGCAGTAACAATTGACTAATTACTGTCGAGAACTCGCATGGCTGCGGTAGTTGTGACCCCAAGATGCAGGAAACAGGAGAACAACGTGCAGGTAAGAGTTTTTATTATACTCAAACAAGGAGGAGAAGTCATGCATCCAGCGTAAGGTCCCTAACATAGTCAATCCTCGAGCACTGAGGAACAGGCGAGGCAGGCATAAATAGCAGCTTTCTTGGTATTTGCAATGTTGTGACGGTGCCAATTCACACCAGTTAAGGTAATCCCCCAAAATTATGCGCGTCCTTGCAATTTTGTCCAATCCCTGAAAGTTCCCCACACAATTTTGTTCAATCGAATTTGTCCCTCAGCAGCACTCAAATGCACACTGCATTTTAGTATTGGCAAAATTATAGTCTTTATAAAGTTAGACATACAGACATAAATTGGACTTTGTATAAAATCATTTTCAAAAAACTAAACAGATGAAACAGATGATATTTAAATATTGTAGATAATTCTGCCATATTTACTGTGATGCTTTTGCTCATTTGTAGATCAATATGCATTGTCCTAATCAAATAAAGGTATTCAATATGGAGCTTCACATGGAACCAAAACTTCTGGATAGAATAAAATACTTTATATAAACTAAAATGTAATAATAATACATTAAGTCCAGCATTGGAGATCGATAAAGTACAAACGTATTTCTTCTGTCTTTAATACAATAATCCTGTAAATAAAAATGTAGCATTTTTTTTAACTGTTCGGCGATCAGCTGATAAGCTGATCGCTCCTTCAAAAGGGAGGCATGCTCTGGGAGACACAATTACATTTCAATATTCCTTGTTATATACATGCCAGACGGAGATGGGTTCGTGAATTCCAGGAGCGCAGATGCATGTTTTGCCAAAACACCGGCTCAAATTTCAGAGCAAGCTTAACAAGCATGTCATGTAGAAGCCACTTCTAATATACCAATCCTCAACACCGTGACAGAAAATAAACATACGTTTCTTTAGTGTACCATTATCACTGGAGGACTAGAGGAAAATGAATGGGTACACACGTACAAACCAAGCAGTATGACACAAGTAACTAACCGCTAAAGCTAAATCGAATCGGGATCAGGGGCCAGAAATGTTTATCGGGACATCCCTGATTTCAAGAGTTTGCAAAACTTCGTAGCGAAATTGAAGTGCTTGACATAAATGAAAGTTGAAGTAGTACACAATCAAATTTGCTGTGCATAAAATCCTGTCTGACTGCGCTAACAAAAAAGTCCCAGAATAATAGCTTACATATTGACTGATATTATTTTGTAGTATTAAAAAAAATTTATGCAATTTTCAAGTTTGCAAGTTGCAATAAAAATATACCTTTACTTTCAAAATGTTTAATGTTGAAGAGAAAAAATAAAGTCAATTTGTATTTTGTTACAGATTTCAGACATTTTCAATATTTAAGTGCAGATTGAATCAACTCGAATCGGGTCCAATAATTGTTTGGCCCCGCGATCTAAAGTGCCGGACTGAATTCGACACGCCTGAAAGTCTTGAGTTAAAACGGTGCATCTCTTTGGTTGTCATCATGTTGCGCTACCTAAACTTGGAGCATGGATATATGCCAACATGTTGATGTACACATTTAGCCCAATTGAGTTCAGCTCCAATTTAAGCACACTCATATGTCATTACTCCTGATAGTTACTCCTGATAGTTACTGTACGTAATTGTAATAATAAGTGTTAATAGATTTAGTCTCAGATCTCCAAATAAACGTAACTCGCAAAGAAAAGATGACATGAATATTAACATGAATTCATTCCATCATTTAGGTAGTGGACCTGAGCCATGATGTCCGTAAGATTAAGGCTTTGACTGGTGATCACGGTGAACATTTCAACCGTATCGTGACAGAGGTGGATTTGCTCGGGCAAGACTGTTTTCTCTGTGGGACGGTGGAAGATGAATTACGGAAGCTGCAGAACCAATCCAAGGATGAACTTGGCCGCCTGCAGAACCACTTGAACAGACTCCAGCTTAGTGTGGACTCTGGGGGTGCCTGTAACCAGATCTGCTCCCACTTACAGGATGAAGTTCGCCTTCTGCGAGAGGATGTCGCACGGTGCACCAGTCAATGTAAGAGGCTTTCATCAGAGCGCTAAGTCACACAAATAAAATGTACTTAACTAAAAATACGAAATCCAAAACCAGTTAAGTTGGCACGTTGTGTAATTCATAAATAAAAACAGAGTACAATGATTTGCAAATCCTTTTCAACTTATATTCAATTGACTAGACTGCAAAAACAAGATATTTAAAGTTCGAACTGAGAAACTTCTTTTTTTTGTTGCAAATAATCATTAACTTAGAATTTAATGGCAGCAACACATTGCAAACAAGTTGGCACAGGGGCATTTTTACCACTGTGTTACATGGCCTTTCCTTTTAGCAACACTTTGGGAACTGAGGAGACCCATTTTTTAAGCTTTCCAGGTGGAATTCTTTCCCATTCTTGCTTGATGTACAGCTTAAGTTGTTCAACAGTCTGCGGTCTCCGTTGTGGTATTTTATGCTTCATAATGCGCCACACATTTTCAATGGGAGACAGGTCTGGACTACAGGCAGGCCAGTCTAGTACACACCTCTTTTACTATGAAGCCACACTGTTGTAACACGTGGCTTGGCATTGTCTTGCTGAAATAAGCAGGGGCATCCATGTTGCTTGTATGGCAACATATGTTGCTCCAAAACCTGTATGTACCTTTCAGCATTAATGGTGCCTTCACAGATGTGTAAGTTACCCATGCCTTGGGCACTAATACACCACCATACCATCACAGATGCTGGCTTTTGAACTTTGCGCCTATAATAATCCGGATGGTTCTTTTCCTCTTTGGTCCGGAGGACACAACGTCCACAGCTTCCAAAAACAATTTGAAATGTGGACTCGTCAGACCACAGAACACTTTTCCACTTTGCATCAGTTCATCTTTGAAGAGCTCGGGCCCAGCGAAGCCAGCAGCGTTTTTGGGTGTTGTTGATAAATGGCTTTGGCTTTGCTTAGTATAGTTTTAACTTGCACTTACAGATGTAGCGACAAACCGTAGTTACTGACAGTGGTTTTCTGAAGTGTTCCTGAGTCCATGTGGTGATATTCCTTACACACTGATGTTGCTTTTTGATGCAGTACCGCCTGAGGGATCGAAGGTCCGTAATATCATCGTTTACGTGCTGTGATTTCTCCAGATTCTCTGAACCTTTTGATGATATTACGGACCGTAGATGGTGAAATCCCTAAATTCCTTGCAATAGCTCGTTGAGAAATGTTGTTCTTAATTTGTTCGACAATTTGCACAGGCATTTGTTCACAAAGTGGTGACCCTCGCCCCATCCTTGTTTGTGAATGACTGAGCATTTCATGGAAGCTGCTTTTATACCCAATCATGGCACCCACCTATTCCCAATTAACTTTTTCACCTGTGGGATGTTCCAAATAAGTGTTTGATGAGCATTCCTCAAATTTCTCAGTCTTTTTTGCCACTTGTGCCAGCTTTTTTGAAACATGTTGCAGGCATCAAATTCCAAATGAGCTAATATTTGCAGAAAATAACAAAGTTTTCCAGTTGGAACGTAAGTATCTTGTCTTTGCAGTGTATTCAATTGAATATAGGTTGAAAAGGATTTGCAATTCATTGTATTTGGTTTTTATTTACGATTTACACAACGTGCCAACTTCACTGGTTTTGGGGTTTGTACTATCAGGAATTTCTACGTGTGTCACGATACATTGCGATACAAATGCTTACCTCGCTTCCAGGTTTCCCTAATGTGTCTTTGGGGTTGGGGAAATGTCGTAGTTGCACCTCCTCGTTGCATATGTGTGTGCCATCTGTAGGGATGGGAATCGACAGGATTTTCACGATTCTGTTTGCATTTTTGATTCGACTTAACGATTCGGTAATTCAACAATTCTCTTTTTGATTCTCATTTTGGTAAAAGGATAATAAGCAGTTTGATTAGTATCAACTTTGTTTAGTTTAGATGTGGATGTAAAAACACAACAGTGAGGCCTTAAAAGGCCTACAGCCTCGGTAAAGTGCAAGGGTCTGACGTTTCCCCTGTAAAACATAATTTTGAAAATAACTGTCATATAATAATAAAAATAATACTCAACTATAAAAATAAACAAAATGTTACATCAAATGAGTTCTTTTAAAACGAATATATGAGCTAATCACTCAAAAGTAAATAAAACTATGTCAGCCAATGACAAGTCAAGTCCAGTAGATCTGGGCATTGTGCAATTCTGCAACCATCAGCTATGAACATTCACCATCATTTTGCAAAAAAATAAGCAAATCTGTTTTTTCAGGAAGGATACAATATCTTTCTGACTAATTACAGCTTCTCCGCTGTGAAGAAAACCTCTCAGACAGGGAGGAGGTGTGCACCCTCTGAGCCAGTCAGATGCTGTCTCGTCATGTATTGCGTAAGAAGTATGAATGTCATGTTTACTGTTAATAATGGCAGCTTTTACAATGAGGCGCTAACATGATAGGCAGTGTTAACTATTTGGTTACCTTCAGTATTACCGACGTGCTGACGTTGCTGTTGCTGCTGGTGGACATTCACGTTCAGCTTGAAGTGGATTGGAAAGTTGTCATTCATTCAAAGTTATCACATTATGTGTGCGCTAATGTTTCTGGTAGCGTTTACTCCCTTTAAAGAAAATTCCATTGTGCTGCTTCATGTCACGTCATAAGAATGTATAGAGGATAGTTAACAAAACTGGCAAATCTTTGCCAGTAATCTAAACACTGGGAGGTTTTCTAAAGGTTTGTGTGTACTAAAACATGTGCAAACTTCATAGCACACGCAAAGATGATCTACTAAACATGGATTGTGTCTCTTAAATGAGCAGAATAAGGCGTGCAATCCATTTTGCGTCTGTCTTAATTAATATGCAAAATTTACACTAATCATCAAAACGGCCACTACTCTGGGAGGAGAAAATGCAAATATCCATCCATCCATTTTCTACCGCTTATTCCCTTTGGGGTCGCGGGGGGCGCTGGAGCCTATCTCAGCTACAATCGGGCGGAAGGCGGGGTACACCCTGGACAAGTCGCCACCTCATCATTTATTTTGCGAGCACTATTTTGTGTTTTATTTAGTAACTGTGCAAACTGACAGTTCCACACATGGCTGCAGGACCAGTGCTCGCGCTGCTCAGACAGACGATGGACAGACGAGAATCCTCCGTCATACGAATGTGTTTCAACATTTTTGGATGGTCAGGGAAAAAATCCCATCGTTTAATTAGCAACAACATTTTTCGTCCTGATTGAGGCTGATTAAAACAAATAAAATGTTGGTGTCCATGACTTTTTTTTATAAAGAAACGTTTGTTTTTTTCCCACATAGAATATATATTATTAAAATATTTATTATATGAAAGAAAAAAACTTCTTGAGGTATTAATTTTTGCGTACTGTGCGGAGTAAGTGCAGTCTCTCTCCCATGCACTTTCAGCGGTAAAAAAAAAGAAAAAAAATGGTGACAACTTAGATGCACTGCATGTCTGCTTCTAAAATGCGCATAAATGTGGTAGATGTCTCCTTCATGATTGAAAACAGCAAAACGCCACAGGTGATAAAATGAATGTGCAGTAAATGATAGCATCTCTGTGGTGATGCACCTTATAGTACACGCAAAATTGTCATTTAAATAAGGCAGTCTGCACCACGTTACACTTGTACACAGTCTTAGTAAATCACACGCCCTCTAATAGTACATGCTGTTTTATAGATTGCCCACGCTGTTTAGTGCGTGGTATTTGGATCATAGTAAATAAGGCCCATACTGTAGATAACAACCAAATTCTATGAAGAAGGCAATGTTACTACTGTATTAGCACAGAAAATAGGTTCTAAATAAAAACCCAACTGATTACAGAAACAAGAAGTATGTAACTTTCGTTTCAGTATAGAGGTGTACGGAATTTCCACACAGTACACGTGTGGAGGACATAATGTGTTTCTCGTACCGTTTAATCGGTAATCAAAGGCAGGTTATAGCGTCTACAAAAAGTGAAATATTCAGTGCAGCAGCTGCAGGCATGTACAACAAGCGCAAAGAGTGTTCAATAAAGAGGCCAAGCGTGAAGACCAGCCTTTGGCGAACAGGAGTCATGGCTCGTGATAGTGACAAAATGAGGCCAGGGCGGGAAATTTAGGAACACTTCACCTTTCCAGCAAAATACTTAAAACAGGGGAGTCCAGTATGCGGCTCTATGGCTTTATGTCTGCTGAATATTATTCAAATAAAAGTTAAAAAAAAAACAGAAAAAAAGGTGAAATGTTGATGAACTGAACCGTGATCTTGAAAGCGAGGCATTTACCAAACCGTGATGAATGCACCCAAATATTTACACCTATAGGAATTATATATGAATAGCATCGCTGTAGGCAACACAATGGACATGTGGACAGCACGTCTGCCTCACAGCTGGTACAGCTTTACTTCAGACGTTTGTGTATGAGGTTTGTTCTCCTCAAGCTTGTGTTGGTTTACTGTGGGTATATAGTCTGAGTTCCTCCCGAATGCCAAAAACTTGTTAATTGTTAATTAGGGCTGCAACTAACTACAATTTTACTAGTCATCAACTATTTTAGCGATTGGTCGACTGATCGGATTATCTATTCAGTAGCTGTAATTTAGCCATTGTCTTTTAAATTTGGATAGATATTTTCGGCATGTGCTAACAATAAAGATGTCTACTTTGTACAGAAATATTTATTTACACAGTTGCTATGCTATTCATTAGGCTGCTACAGAAATAAAAGTTATTATCAAACATGTGTTTATTTTAAAGCTGATTAATACAAAGTATTATTTTAACAGTCAAAATATCAGCAATAAAAAACAACAACAAAACAAACACCTCATCTGAATGGAGCTTCCTCAAAAAAAAGAGCATTTAATGATGACGATGAAGCTGAACACAGTGTTTAGCTAGTGTACTTTGGCTAAAGAGTTAAAGCTATATTTCACACAACTGAATCTCTCTGTTGTTAGCTCACTATCAAGCTAACTATCTTACTGAGTAAAGTCACAGACTCCTTCCTCCCAATGAAATAAATGCCTACGCTTTAAATGTTCCCGCATGACAGATGTACCGCTATGAAAAGCAAGGACTCTTGCGAATTGAGCAAGTTATTTGTGTTTTTGATGTGTTAGGGTAAAGTTTCCATAATTTTCATATTTTTGCTGCTGTTCATTGGTCATTTTGGATTCGGAAAAACACAAGCGATGACGTCACCAACTGTTATTGACAAATTATTTTGTCTGCAACTAATTGTATTAGATATTGTTGACGAATTGTTGCACCCCTAATGTAAATTGTCCTTTGGCATGAATGTAAGTGTAAACGCCTGTTGGTATATATGTCCTGTAATCGGCTGATGAACTGTCAGGGGTGTACCTCATTGGTTAACCACCACCACCCACTACAATCGACTGAGATCGACTCCAGCCAACAAATGACCCTAAACAAGATAAGTGGTATCGCAAAAGAGTGAATATAAATGTATATTGGAAGCACACAGTAGCTAAAGGATAATACATTCTAAGTAACTGTCAGGTTGTCGGTCGAAGACATCAAGTTGACTTCTTTGAGAGTTTTGATCAAACGACCACAGTTTTACAATACAGAAAGTGTGCAGTGGGCAATTCCCTGCCTAACTGTTTAATTAAAGAAAATTAAGAAATGTTCAAAGCACCTAAAAGAGTTGATAAGAAGGTGAATGTTTTTGATGTGACTTTTTTGCGTATTCAGCTTCTTCTCCATTGTTTAGGTGGTCGTTCTGGTAGCAGCGGTTCGACTAGTGCAAATGGAGCTGCAGATGGACATGGTTTGGATGCCGAGAGGCCTTTAGATGGTCACAGTGTGATCGGAGGCTCCATGAACAACAACCAGTTGAAGACGCTGCAGGGTGAACTGTCTGAGGTCATACTGACGTTCAGTTCCATAAACGACACCCTTAAGGGTTTAGAACACACTGTTCACAAACATGGCAGCGTCATCACTGACCTGGGTGAGCTCATTTTCATCATTGTCTTCAATCTCTGGTTTTCTTTCTCCCCAAATCATGCAGCTTGATCATTTTTCCCCTGACAGGAAACACCAAGGATAAGATTATTTCTGAACTGGACAAAATCCAACAGGAGGTGACGGAACACATCGAGGACAATCGGGACCGGTTGAATGGGATGGACAGGGATGTCCGACGTTTTGAGAGCACGTTGCTAGTGGAGATGGGAGACTGCAAGAGATCAAGTGATGGGCTCGAGAAGAGGCTATCCAAACTTGAGGGTGTCTGTGGAAGGATGGACGGAGTCTATGATTCAATCCACAAGATCAAGGAAGGTATGAACTTTACTGCAATGCTATAGTCATTGTGTTATAGTCGTTCTGAACTAACTAGTATAAATAGTTGTGACTATCCATTCTCTCTCTACTCTTAAGGCACTGGCTTTATTGCTATATTAATTATAATCAACAGTCATCATCAATATGTATTTCCCTAAGAACAGTAATTTTTTTGTGGTGGCAGGGGTGTGCCCGAAACATAAAAATGGCATAATTGTATGATTTCCATTATTAGCTATGACGCATTTATTTAAAAAAAAAAAAGTTCAACAATGTTGTACATTTAACTCTTTAGCTAAACACTTGTCATGATAATGATGACTGTGATCATTTTGGTCACAATAATCGTGATATACAATTCTCATATTGTTACATCACTATTCTGTATTGTAACACACATCATTTCAATGGACACTATTTACCTTTGCAAGGCAGACAACTAGACACGTTGTAAACCCTGAGTGTAAATCCATTTTCTCTGGTAAAAATACAACCACTTTGAAGCGTCTTCTGCAGGCTAATCATCAGGACATTTACACAATAGTAATTAGGCCTTAACTATTATTTCCAAATGAGTCATACTATAATTAATTACTGTTACCATAAAAGACAGTAGAGAAGAAGCAAGACTGCTTACTCTACCACTACTTTTGTTGTACATGTAGGTGAGTGAGCGTGCCTGCCAATCTAGAATAAAACAAGTTTGTAATTTTTATGTGACCATTTTAGTTATGTATTATTTAGTTAAAATATTGAAAAAAATGCTCAATTTCAGCTAAAACAATAACACACAATAAGGTTTAGTGTGAAACGTACACAATAAAATATTGATGGAGTGCAGGGCTTGTTGTGATAATTAATAAAAGTGCTTTCAAGACAACTTCAAAGATGCGTTGTCGGTTATAATTTTAATTTTAGTCGACAACATTTTCGATTAAAATGTTGAGGAATTTCGTAGACTAAAACTAAATCAATTTAGATGACTAAAATATGACTAAAACTAAAATACATTTTCGTCAAAAGACTATAACTAAAACTAAATTAAAAACAGCTGTCAAAATTAACACTGCTCTCTCTCGCCATTCTTCCATACTTGTGAGTGCCATTGATGTACAGTACTCCTCACAAATGGTCTCTTTTTTTAATCCACAAGAATTCCCTCTTTTTTGCCATGCTGGTCTGTTGGCTTGTTCAAACTCATATTGAGTTAGCAAAATGGACACAATGTGTCAATTTGGGAAACACAAAGGCACACACACACACGGCGCTGAGACGTGACTAGAAAGGTACGTTTGTAGAACGTTAGTGGAAGGCTGCGCCTCTGTTACAATGATGAGCCCTGATTTTTGACTGGCAGGCATGTAAAATGAATGACTGAATGGAGCATTTGTACACAGACATGGTTTGCACACAGAGGCATACTAGGCTCCATTTGCAAGTTTGGAAATTCAATAAGTTCACACATAGAGAGCTTCGTAAATCGAGGTTGCACTGTAAATTTAAAGACAAATATTTTTGTTATTATTATTTCTTTGTTTCAACATATCTTTTTTTGTTACATGATATAATTTTGCTCTATTCTAAAAATATATATACAGTTGTGGTCACACTTGTAAAGAACATAATGTCATGGCTGTCTTGAGTTTCCAATAATTTCTACAACTCTTAGTTTTTTGTGATAGAGTGATTGGAGCACATACTTGTTTGTCACAAAAAACATTCATGAAGTTTGGTTCTTTAATGAATTTATTATGGGTCTACTGAAAATGTGACCAAATCTGCTGAGTCAAAAGTATACTTACAGCAATGTTAATATTTGGTTACATTAGGGCTGGGCGATATATCGATATACGTGATATATCGCGGGTTTGTCTCTGTGCGATATAGAAAATGACTATATCGTGATATCGAGTATACGTTCTCACGCAGTTGCTTTTTGCTGCAGGCATTACACTACAGGCTCTCCTCCTCTTTCCAGTCTCTCCTTCTCACAGACAGACAAGCGCACCTTCTTACACACGTCACATACTGTCACGTCATACGTCACATACGTATATGGCCTCCCCAAGCAGAAAGGTAGCAGCATGGCTAACGTTAGCTGTGATGCTAGCGGAGTGGTGCTAGTGGTAATACAAGAGAAAGAATGTGCAAATCTGGTCAATATCTCCGTTTGGTGCCACACGTCCACACCATCAAATGCCGAGGCAAACATTTCCAGATCAACACCGTATGAAAAAAATTTTGATTTTTTTAGTTGTGATTTCCTTCTCTGCATGAAAGTTTAAAAGTAGCATATATTAATGCAGTATGAAGAAGAATGTTTTAATGTAGACACATAGAATCATCATACTGCTCTGATTATATGCATCAAGTGTTCATTCAAGGCTAAGGCAAAATATCGAGATATATATTGTGTATCGCGATATGGCCTTAAAATATTGCGATATTAAAAAAAGCCAATATCGCCCAGCCCTAAGTTACATGTCCCTTGGCAAGTTTCACTGCAATAAGGCACTTTTGGTAGCCATCCACAAGCTTCTGGCAAGCTTCTGGTTGAATTTTTGACCACTCCTCTTGACAAAATTGGTGCAATTCAGCTAAATTTGTTGGTTTTCTGACATGGACTTGTTTCTTCAGCATTGTCCACATGTTCTCAATAGGGTTTAAGTCAGGACTTTGGGAAGGCCATTCTAAAACCTTAATTCTAGCCTGATTTAGCCATTCCTTTACCATTTTTGACGTGTGTTTGGGGTCATTGTCCTGTTGGAACACCCAACTGCGCCCAAGACCCAACCTCCGGGCTGATGATTTTAGGTTGTCCGAAGAATTTGGAGGTAATCCTCCTTTTTTCATTGTCCCATTTACTCTCTGTAAAGCACCAGTTCCATTGGCAGCAAAACAGGCCCAGGGCATATTACTACCACCACCATGCCTCACATTTTCTCCTCCAAACATATTGCTGGGTATTGTGGCCAAAACAGCTAATTTTTTGTTTCATCTGACCACAGAACTTTCCTCCAGAAGGTCTTATCTTTGTCCATGTGATCAGCAGCAAACTTTAGACGAGGCTTAAGGTGTCGCTTCTGGAGCAAGAGCTTCCTTCTTGCATGGTAGCCTCTCAGTCCATGGCGATGCAAAACACGCTTGACTGTGGACACTGACACCTGTGTTCCAGCAGCTTCCAATTCATTGCAGACCTGCTTTTTGGTGGTTCTCGGTTGACTCTTGATCATCCTGACCAATTTTCTCTCAGCAGCAGGTGATAGCTTGTATTTTCTTCCTGATCGTGGCAGTGACAAAACTGTGCCATGCACTTTATACTTACGAACAATTGTCTGCACAGTTGCTCTTGGGACCTTAAGCTGCTTTGAAATGGCTACAAGTGACTTTCCTGACTTGTTCAAGTCAATGATTCGTTTTTTTCAGATCTGTGCTGAGTTGCTTTGACTTTCCCATTGTCGCGTTTGTAACCGAGTCTAATGACTGCATCACATGAGCCCTATTTAAATGGGCTCAGAGAAGTCAACAGGTGTCGTCAATCATAATCACTCACATGAAGTTAAGAGGCCGTACCATGTAGCTAATTTGATATGATTGTAACTTTTCTACATCACCAAAATTGATAATGTATGTTGCTGTTTGACCCAGCAGATTTGGTCACATTTTCAGTAGAGCCATAATAAATTCAGAAAAGAACCAAACTTCATGAATGTTTTTTGTGACAAACAATTATGTGCTCCAATCACTCTAAAACAAAAAAATAAGAGTTGTAGAAATTATTAGAAACTAAAGACAGCCATGACATTATGTCCTTCACAAGTGTATGTAAACTTTTGACCACAACTGCATGTTTGTTTTATTACTACAATGTAACCCAAGATGCACTGTCTACATCTCTGATGCAATTACATTATTTGTCTGCCCACCCTGAATGATGGAATTTAGTTTGGCAGTTAGGTAAACAGTCCTCTAAATTACAGATGAAAAACTTCCAACTTGATGTTGTTTATTGATAATGTACGGTAAAGGCCAAAAGTTTGGACCAACCTTCCCATTCACAACACAGCTGATGGTCCCAACCCCATTGATAAAGCAAGCAATTCCACGAATCAACCCTGATAAGGCACACCTGTGAAGTGAACACCATTTCAGATGATTACCTCTTGAAGCTCATCGAGAGAATGCCAAGAGAGTGCAAAGCAGTAATCAGAGGAAAGAGTGGCTATTTTGAAGAAACTAGATAATTATATATATATAAAAAAGGTGAAATAACTGAAAACATGTTATATATATATATATATATATATATATATATATATATATATATATATATATATATATATATATATATATATATATATATATAACATGTTTTCAGTTATTTCACCTTTTTTTGTTAAGTACATAACTCCACATGTGTTCATTCATAGTTTTGATGCCTTCAGTGACAATCTACAATGTAAATAGTCATGAAAATAAAGAAAATTAATTGAATGAGAAGGTGTGTCCAAACATTTGGCCTGTACTGTATGTAATTAATAATTCTATAAAATCATAGGTTTGACAAACAAACCTCGCCTATCTTAATGCTAACATTAGCCACTGGAAAAGCTGCAAGTATTATTTCTCTACCACTAAAACTCTCTCTGTATGAAAACACAACAGTACAAAAACAAGCATTTATGACGATGAATCTTGTTTTACCTTTGCTGTTTTCTCTACATAATTGTGTTTCATACAAAATAAATTCTGCTTTTATGTTAAGTCCACAATCAATTTCCTTATGATAGATCTATCGGCCTGGTTTCCCATTAAGAGACTAAATAAAACGACGACTAAAATATTTTGGTTTAAATAATCCACACTAATTTAGTTACTTTCTGAAATGTCACTTCATTTCAGATTAACTAGTTCCAGATTACAGAGATTTAGACTAAGAGAATAAACAACAACTAAAATCTATGGGCTATGTTGGCTGCACAAACTCTGCTTCCATTAACCATGCCAGTTAATCCAGAAAGTTCTTTTTTCGTAGTCTATTAACAACATCGAGGGACCTGATGTGATCCTTTCTCAGTTTACATATTGATTTGCAGACTTTGTTCACTATTTTACAGACTGATGATTTAGTCACGGCTCATAAATTAATTGTGTCACCATTTAGGGTTCCACTTGCCAAAATGATGGCCTAGGCCTTCAGTGATGTCCAACTTAGTCCGACTTCACCTCGGTATTTTAGTTTACAATAGAGACATCTCTGGTGTATTTAGTTTGTTAAACTATTTTGTTTCCCAGTGTAAAAGAGCAGTAAATGAATTATTATACTTACAATTAATTCTGGCCCTCTGATTTTCCTTGATGTCTTGTATTTTTTTGTCCGAATGGATGTCAAATGGTCTTAAATTAAAGTATATGGTTTTAAAATGTCTTAAATTTGACTTGTTGAAACCTGCAGAGATCCTGATAATAATCTACTTCATATTTTTATACCAATAGCCTTCATGTAGACCAGGGCTATTCACTACATAATGAAGAGGGCCGCACTTTCAAGAGCCCAAGATCTCAGGGGCCGGACATCAAAATTTGGATGTTTCTTTAGAAAGTGCCTCCACAGGTTATATTCCTTTGAGACTGTGTTTACTTATTTACAAAGTCAACACATCAGCTTTCACACTGCACTGTCAATAAATTCATTATTCTGCCCGTGCTACTCTTTTCCAGCGTGTGCAGCCAGACGGACAGTTAAAAGCATGAAGAAACAAAAGCTAAATCTAGTTGATGATTGATGTTCCTTCTTTTGAATTATTGTTCTTTTCTTCCTCAGTTTTATTTCTTTTTACGTCTTCCTTTATTTAGGTTTGTAAGACTGAAATAATAAACATTACAAAAGTAAAACGTCTATTGGGTATTTTACATAAATAATGTCCATTGAGTATGTTACATAAATAAAATAGAAGGTTTAGTGTTAACACACACAGCAAACATTGCACACATGTGTTTTAACACAATTAAGCCCAAGGTATAGCTTTATCGCCCTCTGCTGGTCAAATTCAGTGCTACATACATTTAACCAGTTTTGATCGCCAGAGTTAAACAGCCAAAAACAACATGATCACGAATACTAAAGACATCACAAAGTCCGCAAGTTTAATACATTCATACTTTGTTGTCCAGTCGCTGTTAAGAGACCAAATTTCGCGACTTATTTAGATTTTATTCAGGGTTGATAGTGCCATCTTCTTTTACACACCCACTGTTGCTTCATTGTGACACATATGCTTCACCGTTGCCCAGGCGGGGTGGCTGGAGTACTGCATACATGTTAACCCTGTTTTGAAGGGTTTCATCAGGCCTATTTGGGTGTTGTTCGGCGGGCCAAATTAAAAGCTTTAGTAGGCCTGGTGTAGACCTTTACAATTTACAGGAACCAAAAAAATGTGTTTATTTGGATTTTTCAACTTACTGTCCTCTTATTCTGTTGTGATTTCCAGGACTAAACCAACATGTATCTAGTTTATGGACTTGTGTTTCGGGTCTAAACAACTCAATAATCCAACACGGAGGTATTCTGGACTTTGTTCAGAAGAACCAGGATGATGTCCTGATCCGAATGAAGAACCTCAACTTCAGCTTGAATGGCATATTGAAAGACTTGCAGAGCTTTTCCGACAATGGACTCACAGGTAAGAGTCTCTTTTCTACTTTTTAAAGTCAATCTGTGGACAACAAGGATCAATAAAGTACAGCTTACCAAACAATCAACAGGAGTAGGGAGTGCAGACTTGTTGAAACCTGCAGATACCCTGATTGAGGCACTTGTGATAAAAGGCAATATAAATAAACTTTGATTGATTGTGTGTATGTAAATTGTATCATATATGTATATAGTATATTAATGTTTTATATATATATATATATATATATATATATATATATATATATATATATTAGATTATTCCAATAATTTCTACAATAATAATTTCTCTTTTTTTTGTGATAGAGTGATTGGAGCACATACTTGTTTGTCACAAAAAAATTCATGAAGTTTGGTTATTTTATGAATTTATTATGGGTCTACTAAAAATGTTACAAAATCTGCATGGGTCAAAAGTATACATACAGCAATGTTAATATTTGGTTACATGTCCCTTGGCAAGTTTAACTGCAAGGCGCTTTTGGTAGCCATCCACAAGCTTCTGGCAAGCTTCTGGTTGAATTTTTGCCCACTTCTCTTGACAAAATTGGTGCAGTTCAGCTGAATGTGTTTGTTTTCTGACATGGACTTGTTTCTTCAGCATTGTCCACACGTTTAAGTCAGGACTTTGGGAAGGCCAGTCTAAAACCTTAATTCTAGCCTGATTTAACCATTCCTTTACCACTTTTGACGAGTGTTTGGGGTCATTGTCCTGTTGGAACACCCAACTGCGCCCAAGAACCAACCTCCAGGCTGATGATTTTAGGTTGTCCTGAAGAATTTGGAGGTAATCCTCCTTTTTCATTGTCCCATTTACTCTCTGTAAAGCACCAGTTCCATTGGCAGAAAAACAGGCCCAGAGCATGATACTATCACCACCATGTTTGACGGTAGGGATGGTGTTCCTGGGATTAAAAGCCTCACCTTTTCTCCTCCAAACTTATTGCTGGGTATTGTGGCCAAACAGCTAAATTTTTGTTTCATCTGACATCACATGGACAAAGATAAGACCTTCCTGAGGAAAGTTGTGTGGTCAGATGAAACAAAAATTTAGCTGTTATGTTAAATTGAGCTGTTAAAATTTTTTTATGTTAGACCAAGTTACATTTTTTTTAGAGCATTAGAGCAGGGGTGTCCAAACTTTTGGACTCGGGGGCCGCATAGGTATATATATATATATATATATATATATATATATATATATATATATATATATATATATATATATATATATATATATAGTTGCAAGAAAAAGTATGTGAACCCTTTGGGATTACTTGGATTTTTGCATAAATTGGGCATAAAATGTGTTCTGATCTTCATCAAAGTCGCAACAATAAACAAACACAGTCTGATTAAACTAATATTGCACAAAAATGTTACATTCTCATTTTTTATTGTACACAACATGTAAACATTGATTGTTCAGGGTGGAAAAAGTATGTGAACCCCTAAGCTAATGACTTCTCTAATAGTCATTTGGAGCCAGGAGTCAGTTAAGCTGGAGTCCAACCAGTGTGATGAAATTGCAGATGTTGGTTAAAGCTGCCTTGCCAAATAGAAGCAAACCAGTTTTGAGTTTTCTGTTCTCAAGAAGTATTGCCTGATGTTAACAGTTGCGTCGCTCAAAAGCGCTCTCTGAAAACCTACGATTAAGAATTGTTGACTTACATGAAGCTGGAAAAAGTTACAAAAGTATCTCTAAAAGCTTTGACGTTCATGTCTCCACGGTAAGACAGACTGTCTACAAATGGAGAAAGTTCAGCACTATTGTTACTCTCCCTCGGCATGGTTGACCTGTAAAGATGACTGAGAGCACAGCGCCGAGTGCTCAATGAAGTGAAAAATAATCGTAGTGCTAAAGACTTCTGGCACATGCTAACATTTTGGTTGACCAGTAAACAATAAGGAAAACATGAAACAAGAATGGAATTCATGGAGGGACACTATGGAGGAAGCCACTGCTGTCAAAGAAAAACATTGCAGCACATTTGAAGTTTGCAAAAGAGCACCCTCGATGTCCCACAATACTACTGGCAAAATATTCTGTGGACAAATAAAACCAAAATTTAGTTGTTTGGAAGAAACACACAACACTATGCGTGGACGTAAAAAAAGCCACAGGACACCAACATCAAAACCTCATCCCAATGGTGAAATGTGGTGGAAAGGACATCGTGGTTTGGGGTTGCGTTGCTGTCTCAGGGCCTGGACGGATTGCTGTCATCGACAGAAAAATAAATTCCCGATTGAATCAAAACATATTTCAGGAAAACTTCAGACCATCTGTCTGCCAACTGATGCTCAAGAGAGGATGGGTGATGTAACAGGACAATGACCCAAAGTGTAAAAAGTAAATCAACAACATAATGGCTTCAACATAAGAAAATACACCTTCTGAAGTGGCCCAGTCAGAGTCCTGACCTCAACCCAATTGAGATGCTGTGGCATGACCTCAAAAGAGCAATTAACACCAGACATCCCTAGCGTATTGCTGAACTGAAACAGTTTTGTAAAAAGGAATGGTCCAAAATACCTCCAGACCATTGTGCAGGTCTGATCTGCAACTACAAGAAACATTTTGTTGAGGTTATTGTTGCCAAGCTTGGGTCAACCAGCTATAAAATTCAAAGGTTCACATACTTTTCCCACCCTGCAAGGTGAATGTTTATATGTTGTGTTTAATAAAAAAAATAGAACATAATTTCTTTGTGCCGTATTAGTTCAAGCAGACTGTGTTTGTTTATTGTTGTGACTTTGATGAAGATCAGAACACATTTTATGTCCAATTTATGCAAAAATCAAAGTAATCCCAAAGGGTTCACATACCTTTTCTTGCAACTATATGTATATATATATATATATATATATATATATATATATATATATATATATATATATATACAGTATATGTGTAGGCTATATAATATATATTGTAACTTTACATGCAGTCGGCTTTCAGCCCCAGGCCAAATTTATTTCGCCCAATGCGGCCCCCGAGTCCAAAAGTTTGGACACCCCTGCTCTAATGTGTGTGTATTGACACCGCACTGATACTGTGTTGGTGTTTCATCATCTGCTAATTAAATAACTCATTACATTTGAGCTACAAAAAAATTGAAACTTAGTAAAACATAATAGTTTTTTTTGTAATTAGATTTTTAAGGAATAGCTGTGCAGAAAGGAATATGAAACTCTGATCATTGAACCAAATCGTAAACAGAAAACAAGAACGATTACCTAATGTGCCACTATGAGATTAAAATGATCACACACTTTCTCTTTTTCTTTGTTCCATTTAGATTGAGTATGGCGATGAAAACCGATGTCAATCGCATTTCACAATGCATCGATGCTTCAGTATCTTTTGACCCATCACAAATGCTCACATTTTCCGTTGTTGTAGAATCAATTATCCTGCCATTATCAATACCACCTAGTTTTTGTGCGAGCCTTTCTCTTACAACACACAGGTGGACGAAAAGTTAGAAAGACATTGAGCAGATGAGTGGGTTGACACAGGCAATAAATCACACTCAAGTCAAATTTACAGTTTAGTGTTCCAGCAACCTAACGTACATGTGGGTTTTTGGAATTAGGGGTGGGAACAGTTGTACACAGACAACATGCAAACATTCCGTGAGAGCATCTTGCTGTGAAGCAATTGTGCTAACCACTCAACCACCGTGCCACCCCCTGGTTAACCAGTGTCAAACATATGGAATTTGATGGCCAGCTGTTAGAGCTATGAATCATTCAGCTAATTGAAAACAACATCCGTGACGCGCTACTTCACGTCGTCATCTTGTGATGGATGTCATGCTGTTCTGACTCGCCACGTCAAACAGAAATAAAATAGCTGTAATTTGCTGTGCTCTGGGGAAAGGCCATCGCCAACGACTGGCCTTTTGGTGGCTAACCTGTTAAGTCAGGGGTCCCCAAACTGGTTTAAATGTAACTTAGATATTGGGTTTGACTATGTGAAGCGCTTTAAGTCACTAGAGAAAAGTGCTATATAAATATAATTCACACTTCACAAACTACACATCCGGCCCGCCAGCGCCCGCGGGAAGTCCCAAGTTAAAAAATGTTTTTATTTTATTTTTATTTTTTTAAATTATAATTTTTCAAAATCTGTCCTTTCTAATCCATTTTCTACTGCTTGATACTCTTGGTGTCTCCAAGTCGCTGAGGCAAATCATATTGTCTAAATATGCATTTTCACATCGATAACGGGACATCATCGCACTCGCGCCGCAGTGTCGGGCGAGCGTGCGGCAAGTGCGCGATCTTTCAGTCAATTAGTGCGCGAATATATATATATATATATATATATATATATATATATATATATATATATATATATATATATATATGATGAAGAAACCATATGAGTAGTAACACTATGGATGACTAGTAGACGGAACGGCACTCATACTTCCGGTTCAAGGCACGAAACAGAAGGAAATATTGTAGACTTTCAATCTGCACCACTTGCAGTGAGCGAAGCAAACTTGTCCAAAAGATGGTGCCATAGTACAAACAATAACACACCTTTTCAGTGTCTATGTCGATGTTACTACTATGTAAGTTTGTTGTATACAAAATATTATGGCCGTTAGCGAGGAAAAATCCATAGATTAGCTGCTTTATTGATTTACCCGCTGGGTTCAAATAGTCTGGAAAATATGGTAATTATCATCATTTAATTTTTGGTGAGTCAATTGCGTGCTAAATATCTATCTATCCATTTTCTACCGCTTGTCTCTTTTTGGGTCACGGGGTGGCTGGACCGTATCCCAGCTCCAATCAGGCTGAAGGCAGCGTACACCCTGGAGTTTTATTTTAATGCCTGATTACCTTACTGATGCAACTCTCCCAATGATTTGATCTTGGCAGCGCAACTGCACAATGACTGTTGAGGCTAGAACTTACCGTATTTTCCGCACTATAAGGCGCACCGGATTATAAGGCGCATCTTCAATGAATGGCCTATTTTAAAACTTTGTTCATATATAAGGCGCACCGCATTATAAGGCGCATAGAATAGACGCTACAGTAGAGGCTTGGGTTACGTTATGCATCCATTAGATGGAGCTGCGCTCAAGGGAATGTCAACAAAACAAATAGTGATTGTACTGACACTTCTACTTGCTGCTCTCTGTTCAACAACCCACTGTTCGAGTTTGTCCTCCAACTGTAGCCATCTCGCTTTGTTCCCTCGGAAACTCTGTTTAGTCTTCTTTACTTGGCGCAGGTCATCATGTTGCTTCCTCCACTTCCGCACCATTGATTTGTTAATGTTAAATTCTCTCGCTGCTGCTCAATTCCCGTGTTCTACTACGTGACTGATCG
This sequence comes from Nerophis lumbriciformis, assembly GCF_033978685.3. NCBI lineage: Eukaryota > Metazoa > Chordata > Actinopteri > Syngnathiformes > Syngnathidae > Nerophis > Nerophis lumbriciformis. The sequence continues at coordinate 20,364,704 of NC_084553.2, read as the reverse complement.
CCTTGAGTTTAAACTCTGCGTCATAAGCGTGTCTCTCAATAGGAGCCATTTTTGTGTCTTTACATCAGTGGTTCTCAAACTTTTTTGTCATCCCCCACTTTGGACAAGGGGGAGTTTTCAAGCCCCACCTGCCCCCATCGCCCCAACAGAACGCTAATGCCAAGCTTAACATTTTCAAATTTATTGAACATCAAGTAACATCAAGTTGTATACATTCAAACTCAATAACATAACATAACATCAAGTTCAATAATAAATAAAATAACTGTGCAGCTGTGGTATAACTTGCATCAAGTTCAATAATAAATAAAATAACTAAGCATGACTGACACCAGGTCTATTGCAGCGGGGAGAATGAGCTGCTCAGCAATTGTGTGAGGTGTCATGTACTGTTTTGTCATGTCCAAGCCACCGTAGCATGTGTTCAGTGTGTGACGTCACGGGAGGGAGGGAGAGTTTGGACTCTCGAAGTTGTTAATAAACGGGAGCGATCCGAGGCATTGAGTTGAAACGTGTTGCCTGATTATTATTAAATTAAGACACCTAAATAAGCACATAGGTGAAACCGAGGACATAACATGTGTTTTTTTTGCATTGTGCAATTCTGTATGCAACTCTATATGAAGCCATTTGAGCGTTACTGTTTACTGATGTAGCTTTTACCATGCGCTTCTCCTGTTGACGGTACTCTGTCAGTTTTCTTTGAAAGAAATCAAGTGGCTTATTGACGTGGTTGGGGTGTGTGGTCTCGAGGTGTCTCTTTAATTTGTTGGATCTCATGCTGTCTGCTGCTAGCGCTTTTAGACACAGAACACACAGGAGTCTCTCCTCTGCCTCCACCACCACTGCCGTGAATCCAAGAGCAAGATACCCTTCATCATATTTTCTTTTCGGTTGGCTTTATGGTTGATTAGGCCCGTCAGATTTTTGTTTTTCTGCAGGCGCTGGCTCTGGCTCTGGTTCGACGACCTTTGAGGTGCCAGTCACAAATGTATCCATTTTGTGTAATTGTGGTCCACACATTAGCCTGCTACCCATCCGCGCGAAAGTTTGATCCGCTTAGCCCCGCCCCCATTAGTTACTGTTGCTATGTCTGTCAAACTTTCGCTCCTACCGAAAAATTTAAAGCCTACAGGAAAAATAAGTAATTTACATTTATTTATATAGCGGATTCCACAGACAGAATCACAAAGTGATTTACAGTGTGTATAGAAAATGAAAGCATAGTAAAAAAAAAAAATCTAAGAATATAATTTTTTTTTAAATAATTAAAGTGAAATGTCCTCCCGTTCCTCGAGCCCCACCTGTCATGTCTCTATTCCCCACCAGTGGGGCGCGCCCCACACTTTGAGAAACGCTGCTTTACATAAACTTTAGGTCTCGCAACTACGGTAAGCAGCCGCCGACTTCATTTTCCCCCGTAGAAGAAGAAGTTCTTCTTCTACGGTAAGCAGCCACCGACTTCATTTTCCCCCTTAGAAGAAGAACTACGGTAAGCAGCCGCCGACTTCATTTTCCCCCGTAGAAGAAGAAGCGCTTCTTCTTCTACGGTAAGCAGCCGTAGAAGGGGGAAAAGGAAGTCGGCGGCTGCTTACCGTAGTTGCGAGAACTGTTGTGGCTCAATATTGGTCCATATATAAGGCGCACCGGATTTTAAGGCGCACTGTCAGCTTTTGAGGAAATTGAAGGTTTTTAGGCGCGCCTTATAGTGCGGAAAATACGGTGGTGATTTTGACAAAAATCTAAATCACAATTAATTAAAGCTTTTGCCTCGATTTCGGTTAATGCACGATTATCCCATACTAAGTTTATTTTGTTAATTTTTAAACAAGTAGCCAACAATAAACATGCACTTATGAACTTCAGATAACTAATACTTTAAACATAGGAAATAAAATCCACAGCAAAATATTACTAAATTGCAGCAAACCCAGCAACAATACAGAACACAGCAATGTGCAAAAATAAAATGCATAGCAAGAAAGTCCAGTGTAGTTGTGACATTAGTGGCTGCTGCTACGCTACCTTAGACTGCTATTGATGTGTTAAGGTCAACAATGAAGTTAAAAAAAAAAGAGTGTCAGACTGCGTGCTAACTTTTTTGTACAATATTATTGTTAAGCACTTGGATGAGTGTCTCATGTCTTTTAGGGCAACAGGCAGTTTTGCATTGGTTTAAAGTGCTACAAGTCGGTTTTGAGTTTTTTTTTGAGGAATCCCCCAGCCCTAGTTGGGGTCCATGCCCAGAATCAAAACTTCACCGTGCACCATTACACCACCACAGAATAAGATATGATCAATTATCGGAACTAATCAGTAACTATAATGTCGGTTCCCAGTTCAGTTGGAGCGGTATGGCTCAAATGGTAAAGCAGCCGACCAGAAATGTGAAGGTTTCTGGTTCAAATTCAGCTTCCCTAATCCTTGTCAGTGCCGGTGTGTCCTTGGGAAAAACACTTCACCCACCCTGCTCCCGGTGACCACCCACAGCAGTGCACCTCTCAAGAAGCCTAGCTTTGCGTTGGTTGCGACGCAGACTGCAGCGTTGTGATTGATCAGCTTTTGACGCGGAAGGTCTATGAGCACAGGAGAGCAGACTTTGTGCTTACAATGCACACATTATTGTATCAAACCAAGCAACACTGATTGAACATTTGCATGCAAATTAATATTATGTACTTTATATCTCTGTGCGCTATAAAAAATAATTACTTAATGTGTTGTTTTGAGCCATTTGTGTTGTTTCCAAAATAAGTCACACAAACGACACTCTTTTAAACTTTTATTACCAATCTTGTGCTAACAGGTTTAATTCCGACACATTTTCTATCACGTGCACACACCTCTTTTTCTCTCCGTCAATATCTTTCAAGCACGTTATGTTCGCAGGAACTCTGATATGGCGTCACATTAGTGCCAAAAATCCGAGCGCATAAAAACTGTTATTGCGCGCTGACACCCTTTTGCGCGCGCGTGGTGCCTTTTTTGCGCGCGCACGGTGCCTTTTTGCGCGCGCGCGGTGCCTTTCTGCGCGCTCTCTGTGTACTCCTGGCATCTCTCCTCGCGCTATCATGTTTCTTTTTGGCACTTTGGGGGCGGGTATGCTTAGACGGCCCCTCCTTTCTGATTGGCTCTGAGCATTTTTCATATGACCAATCATTCTCCAGCGTAGCAACGTTGTAGCCATCTTACCTCGGACAGCTAGCCTCAATCATTACATTGATGTCAATGGTACATGTACTAATTAAATTACCATAACTTGCTCGATTTTCGACCAATTTACAAACGGTTTGCCTTGTTACAAATCTTATTACATGTAGATATGACATAGGATGCTGTACCTGTTGAAATTACCTCTTTCGCTTTAAAAAAAAAGACTTAATTGTGCAACATAGTTGTGTAGGGTCAGTGTTAGTCAGTTCTCTGATTATTTTAAACTGTTTCAGAATACATTATTAAAAGCTATTTTTAACATTTTAAAAACAAAATTCAAAGATTATTTCATTAATTTTATGGCTGAATCAAAAGAAATTCCATAAATTAGAAAACAAATGTTCAAGAAGAAGTGAAAATATAAAATAATGTTATGGTTGGATGTTATTGCTGGTGGACCAGTTCTGGCTGAAAGATGTGATTATGGTGTTTGTTGTCTTATTATTTATTTGGGTCACATTTTGTATTACCCTGTATTGTGTTTATGTGGTATGAAATAACCTTCATCAGCACGCGACATTTTTTTTATCCACTTCTTCCTCCGTAAATCTTGATACATATTGACGATGACCCGCCCTGCTATACTTCTGATTGGCTCTGAGCATTTTTCAGCATTTTTCGCCTGACCAATCAGAAAGAAGGGGCCGTCTAAGCATACCCGCCCCCAAAGTGCCAAAAAGAAACATGACAGCGCGAGGAGAGATGCCAGGAGTACACAGAGAGCGCGCAGAAAGGCACCGCGCGCGCGCAAAAGGGTGTCGCGCGCGCGCACGAAGTGGAGAATCAGCGCGCGATAACAGTTTTTATGCGCTCGGATTTTTGGCACTAATGTGACGCCATACTCTGAATGTCAATAAAAAATTACCATAAAATAATAATAATAATAATAATAATAATATACTATATTTGTGCAAAAAACAATATTGAAAATAGCTGTATGCTTTTTTTTAAAAGGTAGGTTTTTAGTCCTTTTTTAAAAGCATTTACTGTCAGTGCGGCCTTGAGGTGGTCAGGAAGGGTGTTCCACAGATGGGAAGCGGCAGCTTCAAAAGCTCTGTCCCCCATGGCCTTGCGCGACTTGACGGTGCTGTTGGCCTGACCGGGTCCTAGCTGAGGTGTGTGTGAGGAGGTCGGTGAGGTAAATGGGGGCATCATCGTGCAGACAGTGGTGGGTGTGCAGGAGGATTTTGTACTCAACGCGGGCTGTGACGGGGAGCCAGTGAAGGGTGCGGAGGATGAAGGTGATGTGCTCATACTTTCGCACCCTCATCAGGACACTGGCAGCGCTGTTCTGAACATACTTGAGCTTTTGGAGGCTCCTGCCAGGGATCCTGATGAGGAGTGTGTTACAGTAATCCAACAAGGAGTAGCCAAATGCATGGACAAGCTTCTCTGCAGCTGGAAGGGAGACGACGGGGCAGAGTTTGGAGATGTTACGGAGGTGAAAGAAGGAGGGGTAAAGGTGTGGAGAGTTGCTCGCACAGTCTTTTTTAATAGATACTGTTCCTTATGTTATTTTCCTCCTTCTTAATGTAACAAACTGAAGATTCATTGAGTTTGAAATAGCAGCTAACGGATAGTCACATATAGCTAAGCTACTCTCATTTAGCAAACAATGAAGAGGTTCATTTTTCTCTGATACTCAGCAGCGTCCTCTTGAGCTTAGATTCTGTGCCAGAATTCTTAGAAGACGCAAACGTTTGGATGTCCTCGTACTTATAATAATAAACTAAATTGTTGTAATTTGTGGTACGTCAGCTGACAAACGTGGAGTGGGAACATTGTGCTCTCATCACATTGAAAAATACTAAGACTCCCAAATGATTCACTACATCTGCTTCTTCTAGCAAGTCATTCATGACATGTGGTTTATCCCTAACCATGTCCTGGGTCCAGGAGAGAAAAGGGAATAAATGTGATACCAAAGGGTGAAGCAATAAAGTTTTGTGTGATTGTTGAGGTAGAACGTCACGCTCGGGATAGTTGAAAGGTGTATTGGCAGGTCTCAATCTGCACGTACGCATGAAATGCTCAGATTTCCTTCCTCTGTCTGCCCTGCTCAGGTAAATGTTATTCAGCACATTCCTGATGGAAAGTGTTGGCAACGTCCCAACATGAGAATGTTGTGTCAGGGTTAGAGCGATGTGGTTGGTATTGTCTAGCTAAGGTGCACTATAAATAATATTTGACAAGGTGCACAACTGATGTTGGTATTAAAGTAAATTCTTTGATAGTTAGTATAGATGTGAAAATGTAAATATAATTTACTACTAGATTAAAGACAACGAAGATTCTTATACAAGGTAGACCGTGTGCAGAAAAACTTCTTTAGGTAATTTTCTGTTCTGCCGAAATCAGATTCAGTGTGGCCCGCTTGTGTGTGTAAATTCATTAACTTTAAAGATGTCCTGTTTCCAATTAACTCAGAGGGTGTTTACAACGCTTTCACTGTTGACCTCAGCCTTTTCCACGTTTACTGCTCTATTAAAAAGGAATAAGCCACATACGTGCACAGTACAGTATAATGTATGTGTTGAGCTTTTGCTGCAGTGTGATCTGAAAGGCATTTTATAAAATATAAAGTAATCAAGTAGTATTTTTGCTACTTTCTGTGCTACAGAGTTGCCACATCATTGTGGAAAAATAAACATGTTGTAGGGCTGGCATTGGCAAGGACTTATTGATATGATTCGTATCATGATAACTGAGTCCCGATACAATACATCATTGCGAATCATCACTGGAATATATTGCACTATTGTACATAGTGATACATTTAGAATGCAGATTGAAAAACAACTTGTATATACAGTATGTACACAAGATAACAGAAATATTTAATTGGACGAACTAAGTCAAAAAACAATGTAAATTATTTCCATTTATCGCCGTTTTACTTTAAGTGGATCAAGTTTCAATGTATTTTTTTCTATATTTATATTTGCATTTGTATTTGAGATTATATTATTAGAAACATTATATTGCCATTTGGATATTTGTTCCCTCCTTTGAAATGTACTGAATTAATATTCAACTTTAGAAGGTAATTTGTTTTTAAATTGTTTGTGAAGGCTAAGCTGAACTGAAATACTGTACATAAAATGTAAAATTATCGGAAGAGTGGGAATTTATTAGAATGTGGAAAATTGTTATCCTGAATGTGATATGGCAATATGACAACAGACTCAATAATGGGAGAGATTACAATAATAGGTTATATAATGCAGGTTATAATAATAGGGAACTAAACCAAACCAAACTTTATATACAACAGGAAATGACAAAGTTATGACACGGCCTAAATACAAAGGAAACACACACACACACACACGCATTTTTTCTCAAATCCCACATTTACTGCCCCCCCATATATAATATATATATAGTATATATATATATATATATATATATATATTTATGTATATATGTATACATATATATTAAAGATGTCCGATAATGGCTTTTTTGCCGATATCCGATATTCCGATATTGTCCAACTCTTAATTACCGATTCCGATATCAACCGACACCGATATATGCAGTCGTGGAATTAACACATTATTATGCCTAATGTTGATGTGATGCCCCGCTGGATGTATTAAACAATGTAACAAGGTTTTCCAAAATAAATCAACTCAAGTTATGGAAAAAAATGCCAACATGGCACTGCCATATTTATTATTGAAGTCACAAAGTGCATTTTTTTTTTAACATGCCTCAAAACAGCAGCTTGGAATTTGGGACATGCTCTCCCTGAGAGAGCATGAAGAGGTTTAGGTGGGGGCGTGTTTATACGGCCACCCTCAGTGTAACCGATGGCTGTTGACCAAGTATGCTTTGCATTCACTTGTGTGTGTGAAAAGCCGTAGATATTATGTGACTGGGCCGGCACCCAAAGGCAGTGCCTTTAAGGTTTATTGGCGCTCTGTGCTTCTCCCTACGTCCGTGTACACAAAAGTCATAAATATTACTTTTTGAAACCGATACGGATAATTTTGATACCGATAATTTCCGATATTACATTTTCAAGCATTTATCGGCCGATAATATCGGCACTCCGATATTATGGGACATCCCTAATATATATATATATATGGGGGGGCAGTAAATGTATATTCATATATATATATATATATATATATATACTGCATCTTTCTGTGTGGAGTTTGCATGTTCTCCCCGTGACTGCGTGGGTTCCCTCCGGGTACTCCGGCTTCCTCCCACCACCAAAGACATGCACCTGGGGATGGGTTGATTGGCAACACTAAATTGGCCCTAGTGTGTGAATGTGAGTGTGAATGTTGTCTGTCTATCTGTGTTGGCCTTGTGATGAGGTGGCGACTTGTCCGGGGTGTACCCCGCCTTCTGCCCGAATGCAGCTGAGATAGGCTCCAGCACCCCCCGCGACCCCAAAAGGGACAAGCGGTAGAAAATAGATGGATATATATATATATATATATATATATATATATATATATATATATATATATATATATATATATATATATATATATATATATATATATATATATATATATATATGGGGGGCAGTAAATGTGGGATTTGAGAAAAAAGACAGGACTTTTTGCAATGTAGAAAATATGTAGCTTGAATGTTTTGAAAAAGCTGACTTTTTTCATGTTGAAATGCTTTAATTGTTCAGAAATGTGGAAGTATGAAGAATTCTTAAGATCAGAGGGAATTGGTGTTTGGAAAATGTTACCATTTTAGAAAAGTTGAAACCTTTTGGAATGTAGATCATAAATAATCCAAATGTCCTGAACGGGTTGAAGGTTTTCATGTTGGAATAGTGTAAATGCGTAAAAAAGTGACAAATGTTAAACTCGTCCATTCATTTTATATAGGGATGGGTACTGAATTAGGTACTTCTATAGGTACCGACCAAATTCCGTTGATACTACCGAATACCGATTCACGTAAAAATAACCGATAACATATTTCAATACATTTGATACATCATGTTCGGCTCCAGACTCTGCACCGGCCAAGCACTTGGTGGGAATTTTGCCTATCATTCACAATCATTATGAAAGACATGACATGACATTTTCTTTAATGCATTCTAAATTATAAATAAATGTAAATTAAAGTCTGCTTTCAGCGGAGCAAATGGGAGCTCCACTATTCCGCCCATAAAATCCGATAACCGTTCAAAAAGCGCCAACAATACTCCATTTACATTTAGTGACTTGAATATTAAACAAGTATTAGTGATATTGTTATTATAAGCGCTAACACAGACAAACTATTTATAGCGGCGCCGTGTGGCCCTAAGTTTACATCATCGAATGGTCTGCTGCTTCCTCGCTTCCCTGCTCCTTGTAAGTTTATTGTAGATCATAAATCATGCATCTCACCTGAAAAGTAGATGGCTGAGAATATAATCTGACAAATTGGGACACATTAACAGCCTTTTAAGACCTGGAACTGGTGAGGACGACACCCACCAGCCCGCCTCCCACCCCGTTTATTAGCGAGGATTATGAGACATTTTTCATCAAAATGGGAATACATGAAAATCCTAGCAGTTGGCATCCTAATGACAGCAGACCTTTTACAGTAAGTGATGTTTTATTATGTATGTTGGCTCTCATAAAGTTTGCAGTGAGCAGAAATTAGTGATGAAGAAAAAAAAACAAACGTGATGCTTTTTCAAACATATTCTTAAAATGATCAAAATATTTAAATATTACATATTATACATGGGCTCGTTACTACATTATATATATACGTACATTATGTAAAACCTCAATGAAGGTATTTACATGTTTTTTTAGGGGCTCTATAGGCAGAATTTAACGATTCCCATAGGCTCCATAGTAAGCGGACTTATGATCGAATGTATTTAATATTTAGATTGCATTAAAAAAAAAGTCCATCTGTCGTCATGTCTTTCATAATGATTGTGAACGATAGACAAAATTCCCTAAAAAGTGCCATTCCCCTTTAAATGGAAATTTGAACACCTCCAAATTTGTAGGGAAAATTCTTCCTGGAATATAAGACTTCAAGTGACAGGTGGGCAGTACAGACAAGCTTATATCTCATCTTGTATGTACAGGGCGGCCAGGACCTCCAGGACCCCCAGGAGAAAAAGGTTTCAATGGACTGCCGGGTCCCAAAGGGCCACCTGGATCCCCTGGAAGACCAGGAGAAAGTGGGGCTCGCGGTCTACCAGGTAAGACAGCTGTATTTGAATGCCCCAATAGCTTGTTATGGGTGACACACAGGACAGTGGTCAAAACACCTTGATCTGCTAAAGTTGAATGGAAGCAATAAAGATGTCTCACTTTTCGTCCAAAAAGCTAGAAAGGGTTCTTCAGTTCCAAAATGTTATTTTGCAAAACCTGCGAAGTTACTGTGGACAGTAACATTCAAACTCTGACGTTTTTGGACTGCGAAAAGCGGACAGTGAAGAATGAAATATTGAGTGCTACAGAAATCCCACCCAGTACTTGACCAGTACCTCCTCTTTGACTCCCTTTCTAACTGAGGGTACCCTAACTGGGCCTTTGTCAAATCCACCAGGAAAAGAAGGACCTCTACACCAACCCTGAGGATAGAAACAGGAGGCCAAATGTGGTGGTCCCGTATGTTGCTGCTTTATCAGACAAACTCAGAAGCATCTTCTCCAAACACAACATAATCAATGTTCTTCAAACCACAAACACTCTCAGACAAAAGCTGGTTCACCGCAAGAAGAAAATCCAGAGAAGCAAACTTGGTAATGTCATTGGACGGCGTGGCGCAGTGGAAGAATGGCCGTGCGCGACTCGAGGGTCCCTGGTTCAATCCCCACCTAGTACCAACCTCGTCATGTCCGTTGTGTCCTGAGCAAGACACTTCACCCTTGCTCCTGATGGGTGCTGGTTAGCGCCTTGCATGGCAGCTCCCTCCATCAGTGTGTGAATGTGTGTGTGAATGGGTAAATGTGGAAGTAGTGTCAAAGCGCTTTGAGTACCTTGAAGGTAGAAAAGCGCTATACAAGTACAACCCATTTATCATTTATGTATGCGGTACAGTGTGCTAACATTGCATATGAAGTACTGCGTAGTGTAGTAATGTTGCGTATGCAGTACATCGTAGTAATGTTGTATATCCAGTACTGTGTATGTAGTAATTTTGCGTATGCTTTACTGTTTATTATTGTTGAATTTTAGTACAGTGTAGTAATGTTGTTTATGTGGTACTGTGTATAGTGTAGTGTAAAAATGTTGCATATGCATTACAATGTAGTAATATTGCGTATGCAGTACAGTGTAGTAATAATGCATATGCAGTACATAATGTTGCATATGCAGTAATATTGCATATGCTGTACATAGGGGTGTAACGGTACGTGTATTTGTATTGAACCGTTTCGGTACGGGGGTTTCTGTTCGGTTCGTAGGTGTACCGAACGAGTTTCCACATGGACATATTAAGTAGCGTGCCGCACGTTGTGTAAACAATGCACACCGAGGCACAACACACAGCATGCTAGCAGCGACGGCGCTACGATAGACTGACCATACGTCCTCTTTTCACCGGACATGTCCTCTTTTGCGGGGCTGTCCGGACGGAGTTTCTTAAATGCCTCAAATGTCCGGCATTTTGAGTTAGGGTTGCGTGTATTTTCAATGTACGTTCAGGGTTAAGAAGGGGTTAAAAACAAAACAAATTGTGCCGCAGCAGCATTTGTGAGGGAGGGGCAGAGACAGAGAGAGCGAAAGAGTTATGATAAACACGCATGCATCGCCAGGCTCTGCTTTTTATCGATAGATTTATCAGATTTAATTTTTTATTATCTATAGCAGGGGTGTCAAAAGTGTGCCCCGGAGGCCATTTGCAGCCCACAGCTAATGTTTTAAAGGCCCACGGCGCATTCTAAAAATACTATTAAATTAAACCAAAACATAACAAAAGTGAAATAAAAAAGCTTAAAGGTGAAATGTAATTTAGAAAAAGTTGCAATGTTGACTAATAAAACAAAGCTGTTTTTTTTTCTTTCAAACTGTCATTGCTCAAAACATAATATTGAATCAAAATCAATGTTATTGTGAATTATTGACCTATCCAAGGTTCCGATTACTTCACATCAAATATTCCACTAAGAAAAATATTTTTGGTGGAAGATTTTGCAAATTTGGTAAATAAATAACCAAAAAATGTATATATTGTTGTTTTCTTACTGTACCGAAAATGAACCGAACCGTGACCTCTATACCGAGGTACGTACCGAACCAAACTTTTTGTGTACCGTTACACCCCTAGCTGTACATAATGTTGTGTATCAATTAATCAATCAATCAATCAAAGTTTACTTCAGAGGTGGGACCAAGTCATTGTTTTGCAAGTCACAAGTAAGTCTCAAGTCTTTGCCCTCAAGTCCGAGTCAAGTCCCGAGTCAAGACAGGCAAGCCCCGAGTCAAGTCCAAAGTCAAGACTGGAAAGTCTCAAGTCAAGTCCTAAGTCCTGCATTTTGAGTTTCGAGTCCTTTCAAGTCCTTTTAACCACAGACTAATATATTAACACAGATTGTGTATGCTTTTCAAACGCTGTATTTATTTATTAAAACAAGTGCATTTTAAATTGCAGGAAAGAAAATTGTGCTGACATTGCACTTTATAATAGCACTATTAACCAGTCATTTTAAACATTAACTCATTCCTTTACAGAACAAACACATTGAAAAATAAAGTGCAAATGTACTTATTTGTACAAAAGTGTTAACATTGAAAAAACATGACATATACGTGAACATAACAAAAAAGTTGTACTTTTTATATGTCAGGGCCCTATGCTGCATTGCATTTGCAAAAGACCAAATTAGCCAAGAGTCTGTCAGTCATTTGTGCACGATGGGGGCGTAGTATGATGCCACCATGGCTGAAAACTCGCTCCACTGGAGCACTGGAGGCAGGCACTGCCAAGACTCTCATGGCCACTCGGAACAGTGAAGGAAGAGTCTTCATGTTCAATGCCCAGAACAAAAGGGGGGGGAGAGTTGTTTTGGGTTGGTGCACTACTTGTAAGTGTATCTTGTGTTTTTTATGTTGATTTAATTAAAAAAAGAAGAAAAAAAAAATTATTTCTTGTGCGGCCCGATACCAATCGATCCACGGACCAGTACCGGGCCGTGGCCCGGTGGTTGGGGACCACTGAGGTAAACAACCAACAGTATGTCAGAAAGCTAGCTAAAACGGTACACATATTCATAATATAGTATACATTTTAACTGACCTTTATTTGACTATTTTTGTCTTTTTTTAGGTGGCTAAAATACGCGGTGCTGCTGACCGCCGTCTAACGTTACGTGTGATATATTGACTAACGTAACCCTGCTTGAAAAAAATCACTGAACAAAAAGTATGAATAAGGTAGTGAACTGCAACAGATTCCCGTGTTTGCAATAACGTTATAACGTTAGCAGTGAGTTTACAGCCTCACTGATTTAACTACACAGCAAATAAAAGTCACGTTACTTAGCCAATAAACGTTATCTTACATTCAAAACTTACCGTTCTTTGTGCAACTTCAAATGCCGGACGAAGTTGGAAGTTGTTGCCTCTCCATCAGTAATTTTCGAACCGCATGTGTTGCATACGGCAAACCGTTTTGTGTTGACCACCTCGTCATTTTTATACCCAAACAAAATTATTTTAGGTATAATTTTTTGTTCACTGGTGTGTGGTTTGGACATGTCTTCTTCGTTGGTTGTCCTGCAATTTGATTGGATGAATGCTGTGTGATGAAAACAAAGTAGATCTAATTTGATTGGCTGTTGTACTGAGACCACACCAGCTGACACACGCAACGCTGATAGACAAGTACACAATGAAAAATACAGAGCGCTCCCGAATAACTTTTTCATCTTTGGGTTTTGGGGAAAGTAGCAAGTCATGTCAAGTCATGTCAATTCAAAAGGCTCAAGTCCAAGTGAAGTCACAAGTCATTGATGTTAAAGTCTAAGTCGAGTTGCAAGTCTTTTTACATTTTGTCAAGTCGAGTCTAAAGTCATCAAATTCATGACTCGAGTCTGACTCGAGTCCAAGTCATGTGACTCGAGTCCACACCTCTGCCAAATACTCTATCATAAAAGTAATGAATATGTAACATTTTGATAAGAATATATCACTTACGACAGCCATAAAAAGTCAAAATTGTACTAAACTTTGATTGTGTATGCTTTTCAAACGCTGTATTTATTTATTAAAACAAGTGCATTTTAAATTGCAGGAAAGAAAATTGTGCTGACATTGCACTTTATAATAGCACTATTAACCAGTCATTTTAAACATTAACTCATTCCTTTACAGAACAAACACATTGAAAAATAAAGTGCAAATGTACTTATTTGTACAAAAGTGTTAACATTGAAAAAACATGACATATACGTGAACATAACAAAATAGTTGTACTTTTTATATGTCAGGGCCCTATGCTGCATTGCATTTGCAAAAGACCAAATTAGCCAAGAGTCTGTCAGTCATTTGATGCGTAGTATGATGCCACCATGGCTGAAAACTCGCTCCACTGGAGCACTGGAGGCAGGCACTGCCAAGACTCTCATGGCCACTCGGAACAGTGAAGGAAGAGTCTTCATGTTCAATGCCCAGAACAAAAGGGGGGAGAGAGTTTGTTTGGGTTGGTGCACTACTTGTAAGTGTATCTTGTGTTTTTTATGTTGATTTAATAAAAAAGAAAGAAAAAAAAAAAAATTCTTGTGCGGCCCGATACCAATCGATCCACGGACCAGTACCGGGCCGCAGCCCGGTGGTTGGGGACCACTGAGGTAAACAACCAACAGTATGTCAGAAAGCTAGCTAAAACGGTACACATATTCATAATATAGTATACATTTTAACTGACCTTTATTTTACTATTTTTGTCTTTTTTTAGGTGGCTAAAATACGCGGTGCTGCTGACCGCCGTCTAACGTTACGTGTGATATATTGACTAACGTAAACCTGCTTAAAAAAATCACTGAACAAAAAGTATGAATAAGGTAGTGAACTGCAACAGATTCCCGTGTTTGCAATAACGTTATAACGTTAGCAGTGAGTTTACAGCCTCACTGATTTAACTACACAGCAAATAAAAGTCACATTACTTAGCCAATAAACGTTATCTTACATTCAAAACTTACCGTTCTTTGTGCAACTTCAAATGCCGGACGAAGTTGGAAGTTGTTGCCTCTCCATCAGTAATTTTCGAACCGCATGTGTTGCATGCTGCAAACCGTTTTGTGTTGACCACCTCGTGATTTTTATACCCAAACAAAATTATTTTAGGTATCATTTTTTGTTCACTGGCGTGTGGTTTGGACATGTCTTCTTCGTTGGTTGTCCTGCAATTTGATTGGATGAATGCTGTGTGATGAAAACAAAGTAGATCTAATTTGATTGGCTGTTGTACTGAGACCACACCAGCTGACACACGCAACGCTGATAGACAAGTACACAATGAAAAATACGGAGCGCTCCCGAATAACTTTTTCATCTTTGGGTTTTGGGGAAAGTAGCAAGTCATGTCAAGTCATGTCAATTCAAAAGGCTCAAGTCCAAGTGAAGTCACAAGTCATTGATGTTAAAGTCTAAGTCGAGTTGCAAGTCTTTTTACATTTTGTCAAGTCGAGTCTAAAGTCATCAAATTCATGACTTGAGTCTGACTCGAGTCCAAGTCATGTGACTCGAGTCCACACCTCTGGTTTACTTACAGTATATAGCCCCTAATCACAATTGTCTCAAAGGGCTGCACAAACCACAACGACATCCTCGGCTCAGATCCCACATTAGGGCAAGAAAAAACAACGATAAAACTCGGAAGGGACCGCAGATGTGACCCCACGAGTGACCAGTCCAATGGATGATGAGTGATTACGATTAATAACGTGAGAGTCCAATCCGTAGTGAGACCAGCAGAGGATCCTCTTGTATGTAGACAAGTCAGAAGCTCAAAGGCGTCACTAATTGATGCACAGAGGAGTGGTCCATCCCCAGTCCCGACTTGGAACAGCTAGCGTTTCCTCCATGGAAACTGACTCGTGACCACCTGATAAACTCTCCACGCAGGGGAGGGGAGCAGAGCAGAAAGGAGAGACTGCAAATCAACTGGTCTAAAAATGGGTCTATTTAAAGGCTGGAGTATACAAATGAGTTTTAAGATGGGACTTAAATGTTTCTACTGAGGTAGCATTTCTAACTGCTATTGCTGTAGGGTATTCCAGAGTACTGGAGCCCGAATAGAAAACGCTCCATAGCCCGCAGACTTTTTGGGGGCTCTGGGAATCACTAATTAGCCGGAGTTCTTAGAATGCAGATTTCTGGCATGGAAATATGTTATGGGAGACGCACTGCGTCCGTCAGTAAGATAGGAGTTAAATCAAGAAAAGGCTAAGTCTGACATATCAATACGTGTTTGATACGTGCTAATAGAATGTTATGATCGACAGTATCGAAAGTGCTGCGCTGAGATCAAGTAGTAGCAACATGAATGACGCACCAGCATCCATCGTTAACAATAGATTATTAGTCACTTTTGCGAGGGCTTTCTCAGGGTTCACAGAAATTGTAAGACGCTAAGTATTCATGTAGCTGCTGTGCAACAATTTTTTCAAGGATTTTCGAGAAACATGGAAGGTGGGACACCGGCCGGTGGTTTACCATGAGGTCAGAATCGAGGTTAGGTCTTTTGAGCAGAGAATGAAAAACCGCTGTTTTGAATGCTACGGAACAGTACCAGCGGAAAGTGATAAGTTAATAATATTTAGCACTGATGGTCCTAATTTTAGAAACAGCTCCTTGATATGTTTCCCAGGAAGAGGGTCAAGGAAACATGTTGTTTGTTTTGTCCCATTTACGAGTTGCAGGAGTTCCTCTAATGTTATTTCTTCAAAAAGAGAGAGATTATTTTGTAGCGCAATATCCGTCATACATACATTAGTATTTGCATCGTTAAAGTTGTTAGTGAGGTTATTGATAGAGCCCACATAATTTGGAAATGGTGCCAATACCGAAGGCAATAGGCCAACAAGAGTCGTAGTTGTGACAGCGTTAAGTTGCGGCTGCTAAAGCATTGGTTATTAGTAGCTTGTTGACAATGAGTCAGAACTTCAACATTTATTAAGTAATGATCGGACATTACTTTAGTGTACCATGAAATGATTTATATTAATTATGTTTGTACTTAGGTTTGGGCTAAGGTTAAGGTTTTCATTGGATATTAGTGCGACCCCTTCATCCCTTTTTAGGGGACGGGCAATATGTGCACTCGTATAGTTAGGAAGAGGAGCCTCGTTAAGCGGGAAAAATTCATCTGGTTTTAGCCAAGTTTCACTGAGACCAATGACGTTATAAGATTGTTGTCTCTAATGACCTCATTACCTAATAACATTTTGGGAAACAATGATCTGATGTCTAAAAAGCCTATATTATAGGTAGTGGGGCAGTTTTGAGGATTTTTTGTTAATGGTATCCATAGTACTGATATTAATAATGTTTTGTTTATTTTGTGTAGTGCGCCCTAAATAATTTTGATCACATCTAGGAATTGATATGATGGGGATCTTGAGATCTTCCGTCTGCTCCAACGTTTCACCCTCTGTTCGTGCTTGCTTCTATAAGCAGTAGTTCATCCTTCGTATATTTAGCTCTATAAAGATACAGTTGTAAATTCTCATTTGTCCAAAAATCATACTTGCCAACCCTCCCGATTTTCCCGGGAGACTCCCGAATTTCAGTGACCCTCCCGAAAATCTCCCGGGGCAACCATTCTCCCGAATTTCTCCCGATTTTCCACCCGGACAACAATATTGGGCTTTTCCTCCATATAAACAGCGTGCCGGCGCTGTCACACAATAATGTAGCGTTGGACGGGTTTTAACAATGGTCTTTACTCGAAGATATCAAGAAATGCTGACAAGTTGTATGATTTTTGAACTTGTTTAATGATAACATTAAATTCAAGCACAGATAGACACACACAAGGGAATGCAAGCATACTTAGTCAACAGCCATACAGGTCACACTGATGGTGGCCGTATAAACAACTTCAACACTGTTACAAATATGCGCCACACTGTGAACCCACACCAAACAAGAATGACAAACACATTTCGGGTGAACATCCGCACCGTAAGACAACATAAACACAACAGAACAAATACCCAGAACTCCTTGCAGCACTAACTCTTCCGGGATGCTACAATAACATCTACGACTTTTGGAGCTCAGTGCACAACTGCACACACAATAAGAAGGAGACGAAGCAAAAGAACGAAGAATAGACATGGAGACGAAGAGTAAGAAGAAGAAATACGCTTGCAAGTTCTAAAATGATTGAAAAAAAGAATTTAATTTCATCCAGCACAGCTCGTAGGGGAAGAGGTATGCTGCCTGCACCTCAATTTGGTCACATTTTCAGTAGACCCATAATAAATACATAAAACATCCAAACTTCATGAATGTTTTTTGTGGCAAACAAGTATGTGCTCCAATCACTCTATCACAAAAAAATAAGAGTTGTAGAAATGATTGGAAACTCAAGACAGCCATGACATTATGTTATTTACAAGTGTATGTAAACTTTTGACCACGGCTGTTTATATATATATATATATATATATATATATATATATATATATATATATTGCAGCGTGTATATAAAACATTGACGAAGGGTTTTGAAGTTGTTTTAGAGGGCTTTGAAGGCTACGACAGTGACTCCCATTAGCCACATCTTGCAAGCTAAAAAAAAAAAAAAGAGGACATGTGTGTTCTTGTGTCTCATGATTGTGAACGATAGGCAAAATTCCCCAAAAAAGTGCAGTTCCCCTTTAAGCATGACAGGATTGTCTGTCTATTTGTATTGGCCCTGCGATGAGGTGGCAACTTGTCCAGGGTGTACCCCGCCTTGGGATAGGCTCCAGCCACCGCTGCGTCCCCGAGAGGGACAGGTGTTAGAAAATGGATGGATGCAAGATGATCTTCGCAAATATTCCTTGTTTTCCTCACCCCACCATAAACTGTGTAAACACTAAACAGACAACCTTTATAGCTTTTAATGTCGGTTACTGTTTACACTTGGAGAAAAGATTAGGCATGACAAGCTGACCTGAAATTATTGGAATAAATAATATAAATACTATAAGAGAATTATGTTTTTTATAGTTTTACTTATGTGAGTACACTACCACCACAGAGAAATTAGTGTGTGCTTACTGTATGTAATAGTATGATTCCACTACTAAACATCCCATATTGATTTCTTTCGGCAATTGGCCACGTAACATTCCTTTGGGGGGGTTTAGTTGATCCTTGCATAGTTGTGCAAGTGTTTGTGGCATTTCAGCTTCTTTTGACACGGACTTATTCTGGATTTCTGTTTACAAACACTTCCCTCCTTGATGTCTCCACATCAGAGTCCTAAACACTTTTTGCGTTTCCATCCACCGGCTTCAACCATGCATTGATCGTTCTGGAGCCACAATCTTTGAATTTGCACTTGCCCATCTTATGCAAGTAATTCGGTTTTACTGTGGGCTATTTCTCCGCTGCTATGCTAAGCTGTAACAACACACTGTTAAGTAGGGATAATGTTTGATAAGAAATTATCGAGTTCGAGCCTATTATTGAATCCTCTTATCGAACCGATTCCTTATCGATTCTCTTATCGAGTCCAGATAGGTTGTTGTATATGGAAAAAAAACACACAATATTTGGTTTAACAAAAGCTCACTTTTATTATATAAGAAAAAAATTTAATCTAATAAATAAATAAATATTGACTGTTACCCCCCTAAAAAAATCAAATCAAATACATAAATATTGACTGTTGTTACCCAAAGTATATTAAGTGGGATTTTTCAGAAAAACAAATATATACAGTAACACAAAAACAGCCTGTCTCTGTGATCACTATAGGTGTATAAATAATAATATAGTGTTGAATAAAATCAGTCCCTTGGGCACAAAACTTAAAATAATACAGCTCTCCAAAAAGTGCACTTCTGCTGCTATTTGACATAACTGTTTGTTGTGATGCTTTGACATTTTTGCACTTTATTTCTTTATTGAAAGAAAATTCTATGAAGAGATAAGTTGTTTGCAAATGTGGTTACAATGCTAAAAAATGAAAAGTTATAGCTAAAAAAAGAAATACACTTTATTAAGTTACATTATTTCTTTATAGGGGGAAAGATGTGATGTTATGAGCTAGGGAATATAACAACTACACTACCCAGCATGCAACGTTAGTGACGAGCATGCGCAGTAGCCCCGAAAAGTGTTGTTGCATGTCGCCACCCGGCAGCTAAGAATGAGGTTATGAGCTGTGAAAGTAAACGTCAAGAACTCAGCCAACACGCCTCGTCTGCATTATTTATAATTAGACAGACAACACATACAGTGTCATTTTGTTTTGTTTACAAGGAAAGAAAAACAAAAGTTAAAAAAGGGAGATCATGTCATATATGTTGTGTATATATGTATGTGCTGCAGTTGCTTTAAGAACGTTGCGACAGCTGCCGTAAAGGAGGTGCGTTGCTAGCCTGGTTGCTATGTTTCCGGTTGGTCGTAAAAGTGTTCGTCATGCTCAAATCTCTCGGTAAAGTTATTCATTGGATTATACCTTTTGTTTTGAACTTTATTACACCTTGGAGCGCTTTTTCCGGTCCATTTTTTTCCTGCTTTCGCTATCTGCGCCTAATGACTGAGCTATGTGACGTCATTTCTTGTGATGGGGCATTTCTGGTCGGGACGGGATTCGTTCCCAGGGATTCGAATAAAGAACCAACTATTTTTCTTTACTATAGTGGTCTCGATAACGGGTACCGGTTCTCAAAAAGGGATTCGAGTCCGAGGACTCGGTTCTTTTCTTATCGAACAACCGGGAAAATCGGTTTCGAGTATCATCCCTACTGTTAAGCACGCACAGCACACTAGATAGTGCGCCAATAATTCTGACCGGGCAGCACAGGTAGCCTACTTTAGTTCCTATGTGTAGTTACGTTGTAGCATCCTCAAAAAATCATAACATTTAAAAGCAGGACTGAAGTTCATCCATGTTTTAAATAAAAGTAATGTTAATAGATTTTCAAGACCTTTCAAAATTGTATTTATTTTTCACATGAGATTTTAGGAACATTTTAGACATTTAAGGCTTTAAAATTAAAATTGTTGGACTTAAGCATTTTTAAGACTTTTTAAGACCCTGCAGATACCCTGTCCATAATGTTGTGGATGCAATACATAATGTTGCGTAGTACAGTGGAATGAGGAATGCAAAGACTTCTACAAAGGAGCGACGACACACAACATAGAAGGGCAGTCTGTTCAGAGAGTCAGAGTCAGCAGTTCATTTGCATATCAGAAAGAAAACATTTCTTTAAGGACAATGATGTCCAAATTGCAGATATGAAGGATCAGTGGTTTGAAAAAGGAGTGAAAGACATCTAATGTAGATAGTTTTCCAGCTGGCGGACTACCGATTATTTTGTCACTCACCAGCCACACAACAACCCCAGGGACGCAAAATAGAGAAACTTCACACCTAACGTTTTTTACACGAAAAATCCTTTTCAAATGAGGCGTTTTGGTTTGGTAGGCTCTCCTGTTTCGTTACGTAGCCATCCTGGCAACTATTGAGGATGGTAAGTGTCCATCACTCATCAATGTGTCTGTCTTGAGTGCATAAGTGGATTTAGTTACGCACTAAATCCACTTATGCGTGGATTTAGTGCGTAACTAATAGTATATTTAACAGCAAATATCTTGCTGTTAAATATCAGCAAGATATTTAACAGATTTTGTGTTTTCATTCCAGGTTCCAAAGGAGAGACAGGTGTGTAAATAACATAATTCATGTTTTTGTTCCATTTTGTGGGTGTACTTAACTACTTTGTTTACTGGGGTAAAAAAGATCTGGCAGTGTTCAGGTGGTCCTTGGTCCACATTTGAGGTTTCACTTTCCTTTTCTTTGATGCACTACCATCAGAAGAGTCTGCTTCAGCGGCATACTGAAGTGCATAATATTACTTTTAAAAATATATATATTAGTGTTCCTAGCTAGTACAACACTGCAAATTAGTGTGAGATTAATTGAATATTCATATGTTGTGTTGTCAGGACTGCCGGGTGTTGATGCTCATTCACCCAAACTGTCATTCTCTGCTACTCTGACTGTCCCTATGGAGAGGGCAGGAACCATTGTCTTTGATAAGGTCTTTGTTAATGAAGGAGACTTCTATGACCCCAGAACAGGTACAACCATATAAAATAAATGGGCTCGAAAGTGTGACGTGGAAACGCAATGCATTGTGGTTCTTGCTGGTATCTGAATAGCTTATTTACATGGCTGAATGCATGACTCTTGTCTTAAAGTTGTGTTCCTTTCCTTAACAAGTTCAAAACATGGCGTGAACGTGCGGCATCATTAACTGTCATAATTGTTGTCATGATCACTTCAGGGGAAAAAAAGTTTTGGTGATATTTGTCTCATTTCCAGTGTAGAAGCAAAGCCAAGGAACTCAGGTTTGTGAGCTAACAAAGAGACAATGAATAGCCTGGATAGCAGCCGTGAGACAATCAAACATGACTTTTAACGCAGTCACCTGGTACATGTTGTGTTCACAGCGTTTTCACACCCCTAAGTTTGAATCAAAGCCTGTTTTATTCTGTTGCACATGTAGCATATAGTAGGATGTTAGCGTTAGGTAAGCTAAGCTATCTGCGGCTTACGAACAAAGTACAGAATTTGGGAAAAAAGCAATACCCTTATTCATAGAAGACTTTAAATATTTCCCACATGAATGCACAGTACATCTTACACTTTAAATATATCAAGTGTGAAACAAATTTTACCAGGAGATACCACACACTGACAAGTTCTGTTGACTTACCTCAGAAACGACGACAGTCTTCTCTTTCTAATGTAAATTCCCAAGGTCTTGCCACACCAAAAGTTGGTTTGTCCGTGAGCCTTTACAGATTTGTCATTCTGAAATGTTTGGCCTGTGTATAAACTGCGTTGACGACAATACAGATACAGGACACGTTCAGCAGCTTGGTCTATTGGACGTGCTCATATAGATCAATTCCACCATATGTACTTATTTGTTAAGGTGGCGAGCCTTTGCAACTGGGTCTTGTTCGTTTCACCATAGACTCTGGATTTTTTTCTTTTGTACGATTCATTTTAATCTAGTTTGTTGCTCTCTCTCACAATACCGCTGGTTGAGTACAGCCATGTAAACAAAAACTTTGTCCAGCAACAATGGCTAGCCAACCCCCACAATGCATTGTGAAATCATGTGCCCCTTTGAGTCCTATAAAAATGTAAGTTACTCATTTCTGCATGAACTAAGGGTATTGACTCTTTCTCTCAGGCGTCTTCACAGCCCCCGTTGATGGGCGCTACTTTTTCAGCGCCATCCTGACAGGCCACAAGAACGAGAAGATCGAGGCAGTTTTGTCCAAATCCAACTACGGCATGGCCCGAGTGGACTCTGGGGGTTACCAGCCCGAGGGCTTGGAGAACAACCCCATGGCTGAGGCCAAAACCCCTCCAGGCTCGCTGGCGGTCTTTAACATCATCCTACCGCTGCAGACTGGGGACACGGTCTACATCGACTTGGTGATGGGCAAGTTGGCCCACTCTGTGGAACCGTTGACCATCTTTAATGGGATGCTGCTCTATGAAGCTATGTGACGACTTCCTGGCCAAACACACGAGACACTACTTGACAAGGAACAATCAATCAAGACAAGCCCACATGTGGCAGCACCAAACCCTTGATATCACTTCTTTATTCTGAAGTGGGCAGATTTTTTTTTATATAACGGAACGGATCACCCGAGGTGTTGAGGGGAACTCGTTAAAGCAATTTTTGTGATTGTAAATCCCCTTCTGATGTTGTGAGTTGACCCTTACAAAGCTATGAACGCTACATCAATTGGAACAGTGAGGCAAACACTGAAACATTGTTCATGCAGTCACCATTGTGAAACCTTGACACAACACGAACTGAACATCGCGGGCTTGACACGTCAGACTTGTGTGGGTTCCTCCTCGGTGACTGTGTGAGTGATTGACTCCATGTGTGCTGCGATTGACAGGTGACCAGTCCAGGGTTGTTAGTCTGACAAGCTGGTATAGGCTCCAGCTCTGCAACACTGAACAGGGTGAACCGTAGAAAAAGGACTTCATGTCAAGTGTGGTGCATTGTGCGAAACATCTAGAACACAGGTGTCAAAAATCAAGTGCAGTGGGCAAGTACAACTTAAATCTACTTCTTCACCTCCATCTATTTGAACTCACATGTACAGGTATTGATTTATCTGTGAGGGTGGAGGCCACAGTGGTATTAATTGGAGGCACTTCACTAGCCATTCTTACTAAGAGTGTCAGATTACCACAAAATCTAGCAATAATAAAACTGTACACGACTAAAAACGACACCACTTTGACTATTAAAACATGGCAGTACAAAATTACACATTAGAGATGCATGACAACGTTGTCAAAAGTGACAATTGTGACGACAACAAAGCATGATGGGAAACGCTGCTCCTCAGACGCATGCTCAGACTCTTCCAGATTCTGTGGAAAACCCTCGGATAAAAAGTACATGTGTTTATGTGGGGTCAATTAGTCCTTTTCAGTCCACAGTCTGAAATGTGCTTTGAATTTTGTTCGATTAAATTTGACACCCTTTTGTGGACTCATCTCAAGGTCTAACTTTGACACTGTGATGTGCCTTTAAAAGCGTGTGTATTCTGAATCATTCAGTGCACAACTAGTTCCACTTTTGAATGTTTCATCATAAATTGCACAATGTTTGTTTCTATAAGCCACTTCATGTTGTTTTCATTGACAATTATTCTATAAAATAATATTGTTTATATCTGGTTGATACAATTTTTGAAAGTAGGAAGAGCACATTAGAAATATTGTCTTACAAAAATGTAAATGTCCTCATTTTTAGGTGTTGTTTTATCCAAAAGATGAATGTAAGGTAATAAAAATGAAATATTTAATGCATAGATTTTGCTGTGTTTGATTATTAAATTTGCAATGTTTTTCAAAATTAATGGGGCTGCTTATAACTTTATTAAAGTTAAATTTCTACACCACCAAAAAACATGAGACAATAACAGGCTAGATTATGTTACAATTGGGGGGGCGTGTGTCACCTCGGAACAGATGCTTTTTTTTGATATAGTAGGACAGTGTTTTTCAACCACTGTGCTGTGAGATACAGTCTGGTGTGCCGTGGGAGATTATCTAATTTCACCTATTTTGGTTAAAAATATTTTTTGCAAACCAGTAATTATAGTCTGCAAATGATGTCTTGTTGTTGAGTGTTGGTGCTGTCTAGAGTTCGGCAGAGTAACCGTGTAATACTCTTCCATATCAGTAGGTGGCAGCCGGTAGCTAATTGCTTTGTAGATGTCGGAAACAGCTGGAGGCGGCGTGCAGGTAAAAAGGTGTCTAATGCTTAAACCAAAAATAAACAAAAGGTCAGTGCCCCTAAGAAAAGGCATTGAAATTTAGGGAAGGCTATGTAGAACGAAACTAAAACTGAACTGGCTACAAAGTCAACAAAAACAGAATGCTGGATGACAGCAAATACTTACTGTGGAGCAAAGACGGCATCCACAATGTATAGCCGAACATGACATGACAATCAACAATGTCCCCACAAAGAAGGATAAAAACAACTGAAATATTCTTGATTGCTAAAACAAAGTAGATGCGGGAAATATCGCTCAAAGGAAGACATGAAACTGCTACAGGAAAAAAACAAAAAAAGACAAAAAGACAAAAAGACACCAAAATAGGAGCGCAAGACAAGAACTAAAACACTACACACAGGAAAACATCAAAACATTCTAAATAAGTCACGGCGTTATGTGACAGGTCGTGACAGTACACCTGCTTTGAGACAAGAGCTATATTAATGCATGGTTGGTTATGGTTTAAAGTCATATCCAACAATTGCGACTTTTTACTGTCAACTGAGTTTCGTTTTTTAATGATTTCTGCTGGTGGTGTGCCCCCGGATTTTTTCAACGCAAAAAATGGGCCTTTGCTCAAAAAAGGTTGAAAAACACTGTAGTAGAATATGAAGAAGCAGATGTAGCGCTTGGATTTACTGTGACTATATACAGACATACAGCATATATATATATATATATATATATATATATATATATATATATATATATATATATACACTGTATTAGGCTGTCAAAGTCAACGTGATAATAACGCATTAACAATAAATTTCAATAACGGCATACATTTTTTTTATGGACGATTAACGCACACAAGTCTTTTTTTTAACCTCGGGCTTTGCCGTAGCTGGGGAACTTGGCTGCAGTTCACTTGCTACTGATGAGCCACACGCGGGCAGAAATGTACAAAGGAAAGTCTACCTTTTGGAAATATCAGGTTCAAAGCCATAACAAGTTGTTCTCCCGACAAGAAAGGACTATTTTTCACCGTGAGAAGAGGCAACATCCCTGAAGAAAACGCCTGCTGCGCGTGTCGTTCTAGAGGTGGGTGGTGCTTCACTTTTGTGTTCAGATTACGGTTAAGGTGCAGTAATAACATAACATTTAGATTGTTACTGTGACTGATTTAGTTAGTAAGATGACATAAAAGCTCAACAGAAATGAAAGACGGTCGAAAGGAGAGTTGTTTTTATTGCAAACCGTCGATTCAACACCAAAACATGTCAAGACACTTTCTCAAACCAATCACACACTTTTCCGGCTTCAAAATAAAAGTGATACGCTATACATTCGGTTTAACTGCATTTACAAAATGAAAATGTATTACATTACAATCATGCTTTGACAATAGGGATGGGCACCGGATCCGGTACTTTTGTTGGTACCGTCTAAAACCAGCCGGTACTGCTGGGCACAGATTCACGTAAGATCCAGCGGTGCCATGTTTCAGTGCCTGGGTTGCACGTGACGTCACATCTGTTTGAATTAGCACTTGCGAATGGCGAGTACTTGTTAGCACTCGAGAAAACAAGAGATTTCAAAGCGGACATGCTCTTAGTAATCTTGCTACCCATCAATGTTTCATAACAAAAACCCAACCATGCCAGATAGAAAATGCTCTAAATTGTGGCTGGTCTTTTCTAAATGCGATGCTGATGCAGATTACGCCTGCTGCAATATTTTTGATGCAAATATCAAGGCAAGTGGCGGGAATACTTCCAATCTGAGGAAGCACCTGGTTAAACATAGGTTTTTTCTCATGGCTGAAGAGTGCAGCCAAGTTAGATGTACGGCTGCAACTCCTGCATTTGGCACCTTTAGCGACTCAGCTGCAGCCAACAACACGGGGAAGAAATGGCGTTAACATTTGGTGACGATAACAGCGACATCATCATCCTCTACGCATGCTCCAGGTAAAAAGACTACTGTATAAAATACATTAGCTTTATTAGTTTTTCCTTCACTTTCATTTGTGTTGTAATACTTTTGGAAAAAATGGTCTTTAATTTGACTCCATCCTCTTTTGCTCATTTGTTTTTAACTTAGTTGCCTTAATTGCTTCCATGGACCCCCAGCACATATTTTCCAGATGGAAAAAGAAAGGAGTACATGGAACCGAGTCTTATTTTGTGAAATACTAAGAAAATAACACCGCATTGTTGTTGTTTAGTGTTTTTGTGTTGAAGAAATTTACAAAATAATTGCAAACATGTTACTATACAAATAATTGGATATTGATTTAATATATTTGATGAATGATAAATAAAGAGAAATAAATGTTAGATTTAAACATGTTAACATTTCAATATTACACAAATAAAACATTTTTACCACATGAACACACACAAAAGTACCGAAAATTGGTACCTTTGAGTATCAGTATCAATTCCTATTTGTCAGAGATGTTTTGTAATTATTTTCTTTAACTGTAAATGCTAGTACATCAGTTGATGAATATGGGGAATGTTTATGGCTGGCTGAAATATTGTGTAAATTATTTTATAACATATTCTGGTCGAGTCCTCAATTACAAAATCATCAGCAGACTGAATATTACATGTTATTAATTATTAAGGAAGGTTCAAAGATTGCCATGCAGCAATATGAAGACCATTAACTTGTACAACATGTTTTGTACAGAATGTCAGTAGCAATTATTCAGGTAGAAATATCACAGATACCAGCTGGGATAGGCTCCAGCCCCCCCTCACAACCTCAAAAGGAACAAGCGGTAGTAAATGAATGGATGGATGGATCTTACCAAACATCTTTGACAATCAAAGCATGATCAAAACAATCAACATTTTGTGTTATTTAGACAAGAACTGTTATCTAAACATGGAAGTGTAGCTCCTCCTCTGAATGCAAGTGCTCTTAAAGCAGGGATACAAAGTCTGTATTTCTACAAAATACAAAATCTGGCAAGACACCAACACACAAAAGTTTGTTTTTTTAATTGTCATTAAATCATGTTTTTCCTTTTTGTGTTAAGCGTAATGTTTAAACCACATTACATTAAAGCAAATCAATTGTCCATTCATGGTGTTAAAACTTGAAAATGATCTGTCTATGGTACACATATTATTGACGAAATATTAAATATATATGTAATTACTCACACTTAATTTTAAGTTAACTATGAATAAAATGTGATTAATCGTAATTAAATATTTTAATCGTTTCACAGCCCGAATATATGTGTATGTGTGTGTGTGTGTGTGTGTGTGTGTGTGTGTGTGTGCGTTATTTGTCTCTAAAGTCTGAACATATAATATACACACGTCCATGTATGTTCTCATCGACCCAGGGCATTGTATTCTCAGGGCATTCAATCAATCGCAACTGTGCGGTTACTGAACTACATACACACATTATACAAAATATTTGTAATTCATAAATAATACATTAAATAATTATTTACTCAATAATTGTAATAAAATAATGCAAACATAATTAACGACTTGTAATAAGTACAAATATGTATTTCATTTATAAAAAAATAAAAATAAAAAAAGGGGAAATATGTATTTATATTGTACAAACTAACCATACAATGAATACAAAAAGTATTGTGTATGTTTAAAAATATATATTTATTGGACACATATATCCTGGTATTACAAACCTATGTAATCCAATTATATGTATAAAGTGTAATGTATATGTATAATTAATTAATGTGTGTATATATATATATATATATATATATATATATATTTTTATATATATATATATATATATATATATATATATATATATATATATATATATATATATATATCATTAATACAAACAAAATGAAAAACAAATAATTACCTTGTAAATATGATAAAATTGTAAAATGTACCACATTTAGTTGAGAGAAAACACAATGATGCTGCTGCCCTCTTGGCCAGGTCTCCCTTGGAAAAGAGATCTTTGATCTCAATGGGATTTTACCTGGTTAAATAAAGGCTAATAATAATAATAATACAAATGTATCAAAATTTAATTAGTAAAGATATTTAAGGCTTTTCTGTCTTGCCTCTGGTGAGGGCGGTACGCACCCGCCCCTTCCCCAACCAACGCCTTCACCACCGCTTGTTTGCTCCAACCCCCCCTCCCTCTGTTGCGAGTTTGTTGTGACTAAATGTAACGTGTTTATGTTTGCATTGCAAATGGGTTTTTTTTCCCTTAGACTCAGTCTGGACCCCTTCTTGTGGATCCAGCCTTTGACTGATATTTTTTTACTCTTCCCCCCTTTCCAAATATCACCTTTTTCTCACCTTTTTTTTAAGGAGCGCCGTAAAAATGGCTGCTCCGTCGGCGGTCTCGTCTTGTCTCCCTGTAACGTATGTCTGCTCTTAGTGGGACTGTGCCAAAAATATACTTTTCAGTTCTTATGTGTCTTGTGCATGTTGAGAATTGACAATAAATCATCTTGAATCTTGACAATATAAATTACAAATCACATTTACACTTTACATTATTTATTTGTCTTACATATATTACATTAAACATTGTAAATGTAATTATGTTTGTATAATTGTATAATGTACTTTATATAGTTTGCTTTCAAACACTAAGCATCACCCTGTACAGTCCAATTAAAATATTGTTGTGGGATGAAAGAACGCGCTGATGAATGCTTCTTGTGTTCTCTCACAGCTTGAGCAGGTTCCACAGTTCCATCCATCCATTTTCTACCGCTTATTCCCTTTGGGGTCGCGGGGGGCGCTGGAGCCTATCTCAGCTACAATCGGGCGGAAGGCGGTGTACACCCTGGACAAGTCGCCACCTCATCGCAGGGCCAACACAGATAGACAGACAACATTCACACTCACATCCACACACTAGGGCCAATTTTAGTGTTGCCAATCAACTTATCCCCAGGTGCATGTCTTTGGAGGTGGGAGGAAGCCGGAGTACCCGGAGGGAACCCACGCAGTCACGGGGAGAACATGCAAACTCCACACAGAAAGATCCCGAGCCCGGGATTGAACCCAAGACTACTCAGGACCTTCGTATTGTGAGGCAGATGCACTAACCCCTCTGCCACCGTGAAGCCCGTTCCACAGTTGGTCAACTGTAAATAATTATAGTTAATGAGAACAAATGATTTTTCAAAGGTGAAGCGGCCACTGGTGAGGACTAACTGCTGCACAAGTTGGTTTTTGAACTCCTGCAGCAGCTGAGCTCATTGATTGATCTTTTCCAGATGTTTCCGTCTCACATGACTGCAGAATATAGCCGTGAGGAGCCTCCTCTTTTAGTGGTGAGGGTCAGCACAAGTGGCAAACACGTCCAATCACATCAGGTTCACACCTGTACCTGAAACAGTCCACTTTGGAAGCATTTTCATGTGGGAAACATCTGGAAACGATCATTAAACCACGTTTTTTTGTTACCATGGCAGCAACCTGGAGGTTGTCAACATGCTGATGGTAGCAAAAACAAACGTCCTGTCTCTACCGCCCCCTGCTGGATTTAATAGCACAGCAGTTAGTGATCACTATGCTCGCATGCTGTCAAACCAACCATTAATGTTTGCACTTTAAAGATGACTTTGACTCCCTGCTTCAAGCCCTCGATGTTCCTGCATGGCATTCATGTATTGGACATTACCTAGAGTAATGTACTGTATCAGCATATGACTTAAAACATAACCCAAACCCTATTGTACTGTAGAAACGCGACCCTGTAAGCCAGGGGTAGGTAACCTATGGCTCTAGAGCCAGGTGTGGCTCTTTTGATGACTGCATCTGGCTCTCAGATAAATCTTAGCTGACATTGCTTAACACAACAAGTAACAAATGATTCCGCTGGTAATCACAGCGTTAAAAATAACGTTCAAAATTAAAAACATTCTCATGCATTTTAATCCATCCATCCGTGTTCTATCGCACCTGTTCAAGAAGTCGCATTAATATTTTATTTATTTTTGGTTAGCTTCAGAATAACAATGTTATTAAAAAGAATAAGAGACTTATTATACTCTAAAAATGTTAGTCTTACTTAAAAATGCACTTATTTAGTTGTATACAGTGTTAAAAAATATTGGTAACACTTTAGTATGGGGAACAAAGACTTAATTTAGAGTTATTTGGACACCAGGGGAACATATAAGGTTTAGGGTTACTAATAAGCAATAATTCTGAGGTTATTGAGGGAAGACTCTTAGTTAATGGCTTCCTAGATGTATAATAAGGCCATGCCGAATAAGGCATTAATAAGTACTTAATAATGACTAATTAAGACCCAATATGTTACTAATTTGCATGTTAATAAGCAACTAATAATGGTGAATATGTTCCCCATACTAAAGTGTTACCAAAATATTATATGGCTCTCACGGAAATACATTTTACAATATTTGGCTTTCATGGCTCTCTCAGCCAAAAAGGTTCCCGACCCCTGCTGTAAGCGGTAGAAAATGGATGGATTAAATGATTAAATAATTATTATAATAAAATAAATACATCCTAAAAAAACTTCTACTTCACATCAGTTGTCCTTTCCTATTATAATCAATAATATGATTTTGAAATGTTTCCTTACACCCTGAAGCTCCACCTGACACTCCCTTCTCTCTCCTGACTTTATTAGTTATTCTCATGCTAAAATAAAATTGTTTTCTTTTAAAAAGTAATAAAAGGCTAATATATTTCACTGGTTCATGTCCACACCTGACCTTCTTCAGTCTCTCCACCTTTCATTACCCTGACTGCCTCACTACTCTATGTAATATCATTCTACTGTAAGATATCATTGCACATCTTATCTGATGTTGATAAATGGTCAAGTCTAATTCAGTGTTGTGATTGTGTTGTAGTGTAGCCGTAAGTCCTGCTGCTGTTTCAATCATTTGTCCTTTTTTTTTTAGCGGTGGCCTTTTGCGACCTGAAAGGAAATGACAAGACATAATGTTATTTTTTGGAAACACTGACGAAGTTAGCAATTAAATAATGGACCATGACCATGCCACAATTAAGATGACTTAACTCAAATTATATGGTTTCTAAATATGAGTATAAACAAACGGCAAGACGTTATAAACAAGCAATATTCCTGGCAACGTTCTCAACAGACCGTCTGCTTGGTAATGTTGTCCTCTCTGCCTGAACATGCTCTCTCTCTCACTCACCCCCACACTCAGAGCTGGTAAAGTAAGTCACATAAAACTGTGTTGCACTTTCAATAAAAGCACAAGGTAGTCCTAGAAGACGTTTCGCCTCTAATCCATGTAGGCTTCATCAGTTCGTGCTCATAGACTTAGATTGGTCAGATCTAGTCCAGCGGCTGGTGCCTAAACCCCAAATATTTATACTCCAAAACCAGGAGGGTGTGCCTGGGCAAGGATAGTTTTGCCCTATCGCAGTGAGAGAAACAACAGTTTTGATGCAAATAGCAATCCTACTATCAAAGCCAAGGGCAGTCGTTGATGTGTAATTTCCCCTTGTTAGCATTGAGGTATTGTGTGGCAGAATGATCGCTGTGGATCGACTACCACCAGTCCAAAATAGTCAGAATCCCCCACTTAAGCATTCCATTCAGTTGTAAACAAATGGCAAGTATTTGAGGAATGGATGAAAGGACGGTGTTATGTGTGGGGGACAGGTGGTGTCGCAGCCCACCTCCTCTGTACAGGTATGGCTTCCCTCACTTTTTTATACCATCCGTCCTCCCTGTCCAGAATCTGTACATTTGTGTTCTCAAAGGAGTGCTGTTTCTCCCTGAGGTGCAGGTAGACAGCTGAGTCTTGGCCTAAAGAGTTTGCCCGTCTATGCTGTGGCGTGCGCCGGCTTCGTGGTTGTTTTGTTTCCCCAATATATGAATCAGTGCATTCATCATTACACTAGATAGCATACACCAGATTGTTTTGTGGGTGTGGGGTGTCCGGTCTTTAGGATGCACCAGTCTCTGTCTCAGGGTGTTGCCTGGTTTGAAGTGTACTGGTTGGTTAAAAATGATTCCGAGTTTCTCAGATGGACCAGATACATATGGAATGACAATATGTTTGCGTCTGCCACCTTTTTCTTCCTCATCCACTCTGTTCTTGTTATTTCTGGAACTGGATGCACGTTTCACAAACGACCAGCTGGGATGACCACAGGTTTTGAGGTCTTCCCTCAAATGCCTATGCTCTTTCTCTTTGGCCTGTGGGCCGGTAGGAACATTATCAGCTCTGTGTTGTAGGGTTCTGATAATGCCCGGTTTGTGTTCCAGTGGGTGGTGTAAGTCAAAAAGTAGGTATTGATCGGTGTGTTTGGTTTTTCGGTAAATCCAAACATGGAGGCCCCTGTTCTCTCCAATGTGGACATCACAGTCCAAAAAGGCAACTTACTGACTTTGACATCCTCACATGTGAACTTGATGTTTTTGTCCACTGAGTTTAATGTGCTCGGTGAAGGCTTGCACTTCTTGGTTTCTGATTTTCACCAAGGTGTCATCCACATATCTGTACCAATGACTTGGTGCTGTTCCCTTCAGAGCTCAGAGCTCTCCTTTCCATGTCCTCCATGTAAATGTTTGCTATTGTTGGGGATACAGGTGATCCCATGGCACAACCATGTTTTTGTCGGTAAAACGTTCCCATTAATTGTATGTAGTGTTAAGGCAAAGTTACAGCAAAAGGCAAATTTGTTCTGGGTTTAGTGTGGATCTATCTTGTAAGGTACAATCACATAGTAGATGTTGCCTCACTGTGTAAACGGTATCCTGGGTTGGAATACAGGTGAACAGGGAGGTGGCGTCGGATGAAACCATAGTTTAATTTTGTCCAGTTTAGATCTCTGATCTTTGCTACAAAGTCAATTGAGTTTTAGACATGATGTGGAGTTTTGCCAACCAAAGGTGCTAAGATGTTGGCCACTTACTGTACTTGGCAATATTATGTCACAGAGTTAATGCTGCTGAAAAGGGGTCTGAGGGAAGCCCCATCTTTGTGTATTTTTGGAAGGCCATAAATGCCAGGAATGGTTTCTTGTGGGTATTATCAGTAATACAACGCCCGGTTGACGGCTTCTGACTTTTGTAGAGTTTGTAAGTATTCAATAATTCTTCTCTTGTACCCACCAGTTGGGTCCCTTTTGAGTACCGTATTTTTCGGAGTATAAGTCGCACCGGAGTATGCCGAAAATGCATAATAGAAAAGGAAAAAAACATATATAAGTCGCACTATGAAAAAGCCAAACTATGAAAAAAAATGCGACTTATAGTCCGAAAAATACGGTATTCATGTTTTGAAGTCTTTGAGGAGTGTAAGCAACTGGTTTTGGTAGTCAGTTGTGTTGAGAATTACTTTGCATCTCCCCTTATCAGCTGGCAGGATCGTGATGTTTTCCTCCTTGCCCAGTGATCTTACTGCCTTCCTCTCCTCCAAGGATAAGTTTGGGGGTGGGGGCTTGGCATTAGAAAGAGCTGCTTGGAGTGCCATGCACCTGGGATCAAACTTGTAACACCTGCCTTACAAGACAACACATTGTTTCTTCTGCACCATTAAATATTGTGAACACACTTGCAGAATGTTGCTAAAGTATTCTAAATTATGACAGATCAGGAAAGTGCTGGGAATAAGTTTGCCATAAAAATGTTTGATTAAGCGCCTTTTCAGTCATTCTACGGATCACAGAACGCAGTGCGGTTTCCTGCTCGAGAGGCAGGTTCTAATACTATTATTGCAGCCTTTGTTTTGAATGGTATTTTTCTGCACCACTTAGCGCATTCTTTTATATCCACTCATATAACTGTAGCTATGTGAGTGTTAGTTGTTCATAACTTTTAAAATTGTTCAAAATTCTGATGTGCACATCAGTCAGTCTGACGAGTTTTCACACTTGATTATTAGAACCGTTTTTAAAGATCAATAACATATAGAAACATGAGTACAGCAGCCATGAAGTTAGCATCACATTTTCCACATTTATTTCACTCCTGACAAATCTGAACTTTGATGTGAAAAAGAGCATATTGTGGCTATGCACAAAAACTTCAAATTGTGACAAAAAAAAAACCAACAAAAGCAGCCGTGGATCATTTATATTTCCAAACACATTTGTTTTGCTTTTCATGTCTTTTACTCGCTTTTTGCAAATGCCTCATTGCCAATTATGCAAATTTGACAATTCACTAAATACGTAAAATGGATGCTGTGTTACTTTATATACAAAGAAACTGTGCGGTACCTTTATGAGAGACAATCGAGGCTCTGCCTCCAAGGAGAAAACTGCAGTCCAAGTATATGCTGTAATAACGTCAAAGACAGCGAAGCGAATCAGATGTCACAAGTGGCCTTCTTTTAAAAAAGTTAATGTGTTTGACAGTCATGAACTGTGCAAAGTTTTGTGTCAGGCACACCAAGTCCAGCACACATCACCTGCTGTTTGGCAGCCATCCATCATTTGCTTTGGCTTGCGTTGAACGTGAATGCGTTGGATGTCAAAGATGGAAAGAAAAAAAATATTGTAGGTGGTTACTGATCATCTTCATACAAGACTTCATCGATGAGCACATCGTTGTCATCCACGGGGATGTTCTGACACAGCTGTTCTTTAAAGGCTAAGGCGATCGTGTAGGGTTTCCCTTTGGGGTGTCTGATGCAGCGCTCTAGATAAGTGTCATAGAATCCCTTTCCTCTGCCCAGACGCTTCCCAGACAAGTCAAAGCCCAGACCTGGCATTAAGATGAGGTCCAGACCTCCTGGAAAACAAATTGAATGTAATCACATTTTCTACAGTGCTTGTCCTCAATAGAGGCATGGCTGGCCTATCCCAACCGACTTTGGTTGAGAGTGGAAGAGGCATATACTCATAGTTTTACTGTCTCGCATATGTCAAACAGTAACTTCTTCTACTACTTTTCACATTACATAAGCACAGGGTTTCCCCCTCTAGTAATTGATTGTGGCGCACCGCTACGGCAAAATAAAAACTAACACACCTTAAAAATAAGGGTTTTTTAACATAGATTTTTTACATGAAAACAAATTTAAGTAATATTGTATTAAGAGTTTTACTGTATATAGTATATTATTTACGTACTATTGGCCATAATAAGTTTGAAAACAAAATGTGCATATGAATCGCCTGTCAGTGCTAAAGTTGGTTGTGCACCTAAACGGGGTTGGCACCCGGCAAAAGAGGACAAAGTTGAAGAGAAAGGAATTTCAAGTTAGTTAATGCATTTATTTTTTTTCGAGCGTGTGTAAACTACCTTTATTTTGACATTACTACCGACATTCACATCTAACTTTACACCGTGTGCGTCTTTGAACCTGCATTTGGACATCTCTGTGTTGGAGAACACCCGTGAGTGTGTGGGTTTTCGCCGGGTACTTCGGCTTCCAAAAATATGCACGTTAGGTTCACTGGAGACTGCAAATTGTACGTAGGTATGAATATGAGTGTGAATGATTGTTTGTCTATATGTGCCCTGTGATTGATTGGCCATGCTAATTTCTGTTAGCCTGTCAATGAGCTTGTCCATTGTACATTAGCATTAAGCTAGTGGCATTAAAGCCAACCTTCATCCTGAATAATTGTATTCTTTTTTCTGTTTAATCTAAACTGTGTTATTAATTTAATGTGATTCCTACATGCATGTGCACGTCAAATGTGAATAAATTGTAAAACCTACTCTTCTTAATGTGCTTAGTATTACAATGACTTCATCATGGAGAATATCAATAAACCATCTCAAGTAATGTTTGTCATCTCTAACTCAAAAAACTGTTTACATATTTGACAAACTAAATTCCAAAATTCAGGCAGGGGAGAATACAGTGTACCCTGTGTTACCTTTTACAACAAGCAGCAACAAAAAAAGTAGAGCAAAACAATGTAACAAAAATATGTTATTATTAATAACTAACAATCCAGATTTGTTTTGAAATATATGTAAAACATTTGTTTAGTCTTTTAAAAACTATATGCACCACTGCCAATCAACTTAATCATGACATCATAGGTATAAAGATGTCATATTGATCATGCACCTAGCCACACCTCCACCAACACATATATATTAGCAATCTGTGGGAAACCCTGAAGCAGCGTTGGTAAAGATCACAAACACTGGTCTACCTGTAGCCAGGGCTTCTTCTCTACTGTGGTCATGTCGGTCAGGCTGTTGGATGTTCCAGGATGTCACAGGAAGGGTTTTCATGTCCTGCACGCCATTCAGCCTCAACATGTCCATGTGGTTGCTGCCATGCTCATATCTGGGGATGAAACATATTTTCCCTGCTTCAAACACGTTGCTGATGATTTCCTCAGTGCGCACTTCATCGTCCATGCTGAGGAACACTGCGATACGCTGACTCGCCACATACTTTGGGTGCCTGAAGAGCTGAAATCAGAGAAATTTAAGAATGTTTTATTTAACAGAAAAGTGGAATAGGGTTTAGCATTTATGCGTCATCGCACAGGGTTTCCTACAGGACTGCTTCTGTCTAATAAAACCACATAAAGTCCTTAGATTTGTGCCTTTTTCCAAAAACTTCAAATAGTGACAAAGTGACTTGCTTAGTTGACAGCACTGATCCTTCATGCTTTGTCTTCTTATTTTCTGGCAAACCAGGTGCTTACAAAATGTAAGAATGATGATGCTATTCACTGTATAAACATTCACAAATTGTCTCATTGTAATGTGTTTCTGAGCAAGGGTAAAGTCAGACTTGTTAAAGATGCTTTGGAAACACCGTCTAGCAAAAGGGTGTTTGAGAGATGACTATATATATAGCTCTTATTGCAGATTAGTGTGCATATAAACTGTATGTACATTACACGAGAAAGACAACTTTACAAAAACGTCTAACTTTTGAGTTTGGAACAGATTGAAATAAGAGTTAAAAAATACAATTTAATGCAAGCAATGTCAATAAAAGCTATGAATAAGTAAGACTTCCAACCAGTGTTGCAGTATAAGCACTACATAAAACTAGCATAGCAAGTTCATATAATACAATTCATAAAAATACAAAAATTAAGAGCACTTGTTGTAGTGTACATCAAAAGTTATATAATGATGCAACTATATGTTCTTACTTTTTGGGAGAGAACCGAAGACTGTCTGAGTTTCTCCTGTCCACTAAGTGAGGCAACTCGTCGTTTTATTTCTTTTCTCAGCGCTTGTTTAGCGGCTCGCATGGCGGCCATTGTGTCTTATTTTGAAAACCGTCTAAAGTCTACTTTTTGTTTACTTTGGTTGTTTGAAAGAGAAGGTCTTTATCGCCTCATGTTGTTAAATATTAACTCTTCTAACCCGCTACAAGGCGCACATTTGTTAAACGTCACTTCCGTTTAGGCTAGAATAAAGAGGACTACAGTAAAACGCATGCCAGTGACGTCATCAACAATCCGGTAGTGATTATTTCTTCTTTTTTTATTAAACCACTGATATACAAACAAAACAAAGCAGTTTGAAGCCAATATGTTTCACGGATTACCAAACATATCATTACCATCTGCTGAATCATGCGCATTGATTTTAACGTGTAGTGCACTGTGCATCATCTATTGAAGTTGAGAGAACAGAAAAGTACTGAGTCATGCGCAGCCTGGTTCGGGTTAGGGACGCAGGTAGGGTGGATCCTGGAGGCGGCATGTGATTGGCTGAGCACAAACAGGCGGGTCCGTCCAAAGGCTGCGTGTTAACATCTGGAAGCACTTTTTTCACTCACTCAGTTAGCTGCAACTTGAGAGGCAACTGCTAAAACACAAAATGTCTTTTATAAAAGTAGATACAACTTGTGATTTTTCTATCCACAACCTACCTTATGGAGTGTTCTCCACTTCTGAACATGTAAGTGCTGGAGGTACTTTTTGCTTTCTCCTAAACGTTCTGCATGGATGCTTGCTGTTGTCAGTAACAGTAACACAGAAGCAAACAGCATATATTATACAATTTTTATATCTGTATATGTTTTCTTCCTCATGTCATTTAATTTACACATTTTTAATTTGTTGTAGGTTTGTATTTTATAACTATGCATCATGTCTTGTTTAAGTATATATATATTAAAAAAAAAAAAAACTCTTATTTTAACCATTTAACAAAATATTGAATCATTTAATTAATTATTTATTTTCTATTTATATCATTTCCTTAGGCCAAGCGTCGGATTGGAGTTGCTATTGGGGACCAAATTCTGGACCTGAGCGTGATCTTCTCACTTTTTCAAGGACCTGTAATGTCCAAAAATCAACATGTTTTTCAAAAGGTACACAATACACACGTGTGTTCATGCAGTGATAAATGATATCTGATACAGTATATACTGCACATACATTATATTGCAGTGTACAGTATTTCTAATGTTGTGCTTGGCCTATCAGCCGTCGCTAAACGCGTTCATGGATCTGGGTTATGAAGCGTGGAAGGAGACCAGGAGTACTTTGCAGGTGTTGCTGTCAGCCAATCACAGCACTCTAAGAGATGACTGTGAGCTACGCAGCAGGTGAGCATTTTCTCCTGACCCCTATCCGTGATCAATCGCAAGGATGCTTTGGTTTAGTTGTATCTTCTATGGTGTCACACTCATGCCTTTGATTCATAAGGAACATATTTTTATCAATATAATATTTGTCTTGTCTGACTGCATGGGACAAAAATATGTGTTCTACCTGCTAACTGTCTTTGCTATTGTACGTATTTTACATGTAATTAAAAACTTTAATACAGTATTTACATATAATGCATGACTATTTGATCTTCTTTGTTTAAATATCTCAAAACTCAAGCTTTGTAATTTAGTTTCCAAGAGACTTTATTTTGGGGTTTGTTTTTGTGTCTGCAGAGCTTTTGTCTCTCAAAGTGCAGCCACGATGCATCTTCCAGCTGATATTGGTATGTTTATATGAAAAATCAGGTTGCATATAGCATACAATTATCAAATACATAGTCAATATTTTAAGTTTGTATTGTTTTTTGCAATATGAATTTAAATTGTTATGGAATACTTTATGTATATATATTTTCATCTTTATAATGTATAGGCGCTAGTATATTGTAAATATAATATTGTAAAATTATATTACACAGCATTGTATTACATTTTTCACATTTAAATAAAACATATTTGTTTAGAATATCGAATAATTATGTTTACATTAATTATCTATTAAGTATTGAATTTAAATAAAACATTTTATTATATATGTCATATGTCTTGTGTACACACTATTATATATTGTACATGTATCTGTGTAAATCATGTATTACACATTGTAGTACACCATAACAATATATTTGAAATGGCCCAATTTGAAGACAACTTAAGTAATGCCTTTAATTTTTTCATTAAGAATATTGCGAGGGAGTAACATAGGATAAAAATTGATGGAACAATAAACTGAATTTAAAATGTTTTATTATTTGATATATTCCTGGATTATCCAAATGAAATGAAATAATCTAAATAATATCATATATGCCAAGGGATGGGCACCTTTTGAACCGGTACAGTACCAATTCCCAGTTTGTGGGAATTGATGTTTGATAAATTGTTGGTACTATTGTGTGTTCATTTGGTAATGAATGTTAATTTTTTTGACAATTAATAATTTTTTATATTAACAGTATATTAATGATAACTATGCTGTCCAGTTGTTATAGCTTGTTTTCTTATACTTCTGAGTCTCATTTCTAAGCATTATATAGTAGACAAGACATTAGATGGCAGTAGTGTATAGACTACGGTGTGTTGATTTAATCAGGAATCTTTGCCATTAAGTTCAATGTGCCAGTCTAGTCATTTGTTAAGCCCTACAAAGTGTTTATACTGTATACACACCAGTTGTTTGATTGTAACATGCATCTTAGTTGTTGATTTGATGACCAAATTTGGAGTTGTTGAAATCGTCATGTAAAATTGCTAAAGCTAATGCTAATCATTATCATGTATATGGCATATCTGATTTAAATCCTCCTAATTTTTTTTATTGTTCCTGATCATCCTTCATAATGTCCACATGCAAGTTTGATCCTATTTGTTTAAAATTGTGCCATTGGCCAATAAAAAACTAACTATGAGCTACAAAGGAGAACAGATGTTTGAAGGCAATTTTAACAAGAAAACGTTTATGAATTTATAAGTGGTTGATTTATATAGGCTACTAAGGTAAAGTTTTGTACCTGACAAGTTTGAATTTATGAATTATAAAGAATTATATGCCACATGATTGTGTTATGATATTTGTTTCGGCTGCCATTGATTTATTTTACATGACAAAAATATAACACTTAGCACTAGAAGTCAGTGTTTCCTACTGACAGGGGATTCTTTAACCTAAAATATATCACATTTTGTTCTTCCTAACATCTTACAGGTGATTATACTGACTTCTACTCCTCCAGAGATCATGCAACTAATGTTGGCACCATGTTTCGGGGAAAGGAAAATGCACTGATGCCAAACTGGTAAATTATATTCCATATCTTGTCATCGAAAGATATTAATAATAGTAACTATTTGGAACACATTGTATAGGAATCTTTGATTATTGCACCATGTACAGGTTTGATTTTATTGATATTTAATCAATCAATCA